>NW_015557379.1:2486318-2531625 GCF_001515605.1 Sinocyclocheilus anshuiensis | reverse complement strand
TATTAATTTATATGATACACTATACTAATACTAATTATAGTAATTTGCAATGTCTCAGCAGTCGTTCCCCACTATGTATATTAGTATATAAGTATAAAGCATGTAATTATATTATTATATTAAGTCAGTATTATTATAATATTTATATTTCTGAATGAAAATTGTTTCAAAGTAAATCCCAAACCAATTTTTATTTTAGTGTAGACTCAATATTAACAGCGAGTTTAGGAAATAAAAAAAAAATTATGTTGAAAATTAAAATAATTCAATCCCCGGTAAATTGTAATTATTTACAGCTTTTCTGATGATCCAGAATTTTGATCCAGTACATTTCACAAGCAATTACAAAGAAACAGCAAGCATTGCCATTTAATTAAACATGACATTTTGAAATGTAAACACTGAAATAGTATTTTAATTTAAAATATACTCCAGTAATCTTTATTTACAATTTTAAAATAAATATTTGCAGTGGATAATTTTTTAATGGGTAATTTTCAATTTCAAATTGAGTAATATGGGTAATCTTGTTTGCCTTCAGTAAATCAATATCACAAAGACAGAATAGCATAAGAAAGTGGCCTATACATCAAAGTCATACAGAATTATGTAACAACCTTTCAAAAACTTTACAATAGAATCTAGAGACGTTCTCAGATGAGAAGCAGGAGAGAAGTGTTTCTCACAGATCGACCCGAGGAGCTTTTACTTGCACATTCTGTTTGACAGATCCACAGCTGTACAATTCACTAACAGTCAGTGAGTATGACAGCACCACTGGGCATGAATCTCATGAATCCAGTATAGCCAATCGGGTCAGAAGCCATTTCCCATTACAAATGACCTATAAATATTCACCAGGTCATCTATAAATTAGCCGCTGAATATTAATATTATGTAAAGGATCAATTAGCATATCACATCATCCACTATGAGATATTCAGCCTGTTTGCATCTCATCTCATAAATTTCTCACCCTCTGTTTCTTTGCCTGTGTGCAAAAATCTCACTCTCCTGATCCCATGCTAATGTCTTTAACTGTTCCAATCCAATCTGTGATGAATTATTAATGTCATCTCTCATTAATTAATGGCCCTTTATGCTGCACTAAGTGAGTGAATCGCCTCACAGAGAGTGCCAGGGAGACTGTCGTCGTAAATGCCCCCTTATATGCCCCCTTGATTGACAGGTGCCTTAGCCAATCACACGCATCCATCAGGGAGGTAGATGTGCTCATGAGGTTTGCTTGAGTGGCAGAGGGGAAAGTGTGAGACTTAAGACTTCACTAAATGACCCTGCCAGCCATTCAGTCTTTATGACACTTTGTGTCAAATCAAGGCCCAGTGAGAGGACAATTTATTAAAAATGATCCACAGCGATTTATGTGGCAATTTTCAGAGCCGATTTGACAGCCGGTTGTCAGGCTATATCTATAAAACCTTTCTTCATGTAAACATTACATTTAGATTTGTGCATTTGGCAGGTGCTTTTATCCAAAGTGACTTACATTGCATTCAAGGTGTAAAATCTGTCTGTCTGTCTCTCTGTCTGTGTCTGTCTGTCTGTCTGTCTGTCTATCTGGGTCTGTGTCTGTCTGTCTGTCTGTCTGTCTGTCTCTCTGTCTGTGTCTGTGTCTGTGTCTGTCTATCTGGGTCTGTGTCTGTCTGTCTCTCTGTCTATGTCTGTGTCTGTCTGTCTGTCTGTCTCTCTGTCTATGTCTCTGTCTGTCTGTCTCTCTGTCTGTGTCTGTGTCTGTGTCTGTCTGTCTGTCGCTCTGTCTCTGTCTGTCTGTCTGTCTGTCTGTCTATCTGGGTCTGTGTCTGTCTGTCTGTCTGTCTGTCTGTCTCTCTGTCTGTGTCTGTGTCTGTGTCTGTCTGTGTCTGTGTCTGTGTCGTGTCCGTGTCCGTGTCCGTGTCCGTCTCTGTCTCTGTGTCTGTGTCTGTGTCTGTGTCTGAGTCTGAGTCTGTGTCTGTGTCCGTCTCTGTGTTGTGTCTGTGTCTCTCTGTCTTTGTCTGTGTCTGTGTCTGTCTGTCTCTCTGTCTCTCTGTCTGTGTCTGTGTCTGTGTCTCTGTCTGTCTGTCTGTCTGTCTGTCTCTCTGTCTGTGTCTGTGTCTGTGTCTCTCTATCTGGGTCTGTGTCTGTCTGTCTCTCTGTCTATGTCTGTGTCTGTCTGTCTGTCTGTCTGTCTGTCTGTCTGTCTATCTGGGTCTGTGTCTGTGTCTGTGTCTGTCTGTCTCTCTGTCTGTCCAGGTCCGGGTCCAGGTCCAGGTCCGGATCCGTCCGTCCGTAGGTAAATTGATTAAAATACAAATTTTATCACTTTAGTTATTGCATTCATTTGAATGCATTTTTGAGGATGCTGAGCCTCCTTTATTAAACCGATCCTAAAACTATCCTCATGTTTTTGCTGTCACAGAAGACAATCGTTTTCTTTGCTCAAACACAAGTGTCCTCAGCTTAAATGTAACAACAAAGCGAAAGCAACGTCTTCTCTCATTCTTAGACCTAACACAGTACCCACAACAATTAGTTTAAAACAATAAAGTCCTGGATACCATAAATGCATCAACATGGGTCCAGTACATTATCTCCCTCGGTTGTAATCGAATGCCCTGATGGCGGATGATAAAAATTATTTCATTTTCTGGGGTATTGCAGGCGAGGGGACAATTCTTACATTAATAACATCCAAGGCGGTTGTGTCCGGGCTGGATCTTGCACACGGGGTGAACTAAAACCTTTTATGTCTGTGTATTGGAGCCAAAGTGTTCCGAGCAGATATTTATTATGTGGGTTTCCCTGGATATCAGGCCAAATGGTGCACTCTGGTTATAAATGCAAAAAACGAGGCCTGCTTTTCCACTTTTAAGAGTGTGTTTTTCTTATAAATGCATTGCAATCAATTCCATTTTTGTTATTGTGATTTTTATAGTTGAGTGTAAATCCTGTTGGTTAATTTCATTCAAAGCCATTGATTTTATTTTTCATTTGTACATAATACGAGACACAACTAGCATAAGTGGAGTAACGCAACACACAGTCTAGCAGCCATTAAAAAAAAAAAAAAACTTTCTGCTGATCAATGGAGGGTGTAACCAACCAAAACAGGCTTGAAACTAGCTGTATGTGTGGAGTGTTTTCAGAAAATGTACAGTGACACTGTAAGCAGATGTAAGAGGAGGAATAAACACTCAGGAATGGGAATGTTCGAAGATGAAAATACACAGATGATGCAAGAACAATGTAAGACAGTGATACATAGAAATACAAAGAGCGAGAGGGAGTAAACACAAACATACTGAGATCTCTCCCCACGTGACTGACAGTACAGCTTATTACTTTTGGCGTAAACTTTATGTAGTCTGTAGTGTTTGTCTAGTCTCATAATAATTTGAGTTAACCTTAAAAAAATCATAAGATATCATATGGGTTGGCTCAGACAAAACATGCAAACTTTGCTCCCACTGAGGGAGAGATGTTGTTTAGTTTGCTTGCTATGCTATAAACTTTATTTCAAGAAAGAAAATGTATGCCTACATCAGTAAACAAATGCATTATATATTTATTTATGCATCACACGTTAGAAATGTGTGATGTCTGTAACCATGGCACAAGCATTGCCAAAGTCATGGGTTTGATTCTCAGGGGATTCATGAACTGTATGCGAATATCTTCAAAATTGTGAATAAAACGTTCACCAAATGTATAAATGACATCAAGAGAGAGAGAAAAAAGTACTTTTGAAAAGGCATTCAAAATAGTTGCGTAGTCAACTATTGCATATTGAAGAAATTTGAAAAAACAAACAAACAAGATGCAACATGAGTTATTTTATATTTTTAGTTTTAAAATTTTTGGAATTTTGTATTGATTTTATTTCAGTTTTAGTTTTAGTACTTCAACTATTTTGGAACCCCTTCTCATTTTCGTAAAAACTTAAATTTGTTCATCTAATATTTGTATTTTGTTTATTTCTGCTTTATTCTACTGCAGTTATTTTTAATAGTTCTAGTTTTAGTCAACAATATTAACACTGATAACTTTCATCACATCAGTCATGGTCAAAGTATTGTTATATTTCATTGCCATCTCCAGTACAGTTACTGTACATTTTTACTCACATTTGTAAAAGTTTTGTTTATATTTTTGACCCTTGCTGTACAGTATGTCTTCATATGAGCTTTTGCATATTTGATCATTTTAGTCGATTAATTTGTGCGAGTGTAAAGTGAGAAATCTTCTACAATCTGTGATGGTGATGTGAGCGTGACGTCTTTTTCACCAGTTATCACACTGGTTTGACACTTTCTCAGGCTCTCAACCCCTTGACTAACATCTGCTGATCTGTTGCTCATCTACTGTACATATCAGATCAAACACACACGGATACACTCATACTCATGATTTCACACACTCATTAGGCCATCTAACATAACCATAACCATCCTTCTGTCAGTCACATTTGTGTCCTTGTATAAGCAGTTGCCAAGCTTGGATTTGTCTGATGCTATTTACAATACAGAGCAAAAATCTTCAGTCATATTTCATAGTTGTTGGTAATTTCATGTGATCATATTTTGGTACATTTAATGTTGCCTATAGGCTAGTGCGGTCGAGTGACTAGGTGCTTGTGTTCCTTATATAAAATTAATGGTAACACTTTATGTTAAGGTCCAATTCTCACTATTAACTAACTATTAACTATGACTTTTACCTCAATAAACTCCTAATTTACTTTTGTTGCTTAATAGTTTACTTTATTTACTTAATAGTTAATAAGGTAGTTGTTAAGTTTAGGTATGGGGTAAGTTTAAGGGATCTAAAATATGGTCATGCAGGATAAGGCATTAATATCTGTATTATAAGAACTAATAAACAGCCAAAAAGCTAGTATTAAGCAACTAGTTAATAGTGAGAATTGATCCCTATAAACTGAAGTGTTATTAAAGAGAAAAAATGCTGGACAAGAGTTAGTTTTGTCAGTTGACCATTGCTTAATTTGAATGTTATTTATTTATTTAGCCTATTTATTTATTTTTGATGTATGCTGTCACGTTACTATTAATATTTCAATTTTACGCTCGACTTAATGGCATGTATTTTTAGTCAGTACATTTTTTTTAGTTGATGAAAATGTACAAAATGAGTAGTCAATCTGCAAAAGAACAAACTCTATTCTAAACACATTTTCCAACGTTGTGAACAATGTATTAAATGCATTTAAAAAACATTTCTATATACAGTAAATTAATAAAAATGTTTTGTATTTTTTGTGTGTTTTTATGCAACATGTATTAATAGGTAAGGTGTGTGAACATCACAGAATCAAAATTCTATTCTATTCTATGCTAGTTTAGTCTAGTCTTGTGTAGTCTAGTCTAATTACACTTAGTCAATACAATTAAGGCAATTACAATGTTTTGTACTTTTACAAGGATTTTTTGAGAATCAAATCAGCATATTAGAATGATTTCTGAAGGATTGTGTGACACTGAAGCCTGGAGTAATGATGCAAAAACAGTTACTCTAAATTGTAAACATATTTCACAATATCACAGTTTTTTTTTTTTTTTTTTGGATCAAATAAATGCAGCCTTGGTGAGCAAGAGAGACTTCTTTCAAAAACATTTAAAAAAAAATCTTATCAAAATCTTATCAACCCTACTGTTAATGGTATGTATCAGCAGCCATACATTTTTTTTTCATTATAAGCTTTATATGAACAGCATTTATTTCCAATCTATCAGTGTTCTTTAAGCTCAAAACTGCCTCTCGTTTGGAGGTCTCTCTTCATCATGGCCTTGCTGTGAGTTACTCGCCCACTGCCGTGTACACAGCATCTCAACTTTCATGCAGCGCTGGTCTTGGGCTAATGAATGTAATATGTCTTGCATTAATAATGCACCCCTGAGTTATTTTCAGCTGCTTGGGGTTAATTATCTGCTTGTTAAAGTTGCATAAGAGTTTGATTAAGCACAATAACAGATAAATAATCTTTCCCTCTCTCCATCCCCTCTCATTACTGATGTCACACGCTTGGCTTATTGCTTACTGAGCTTTCAGTAACATGCACAGACTTGAGTGTGTGTGCATCATAATTACATGCACATACAGTGAGGCTGTTTTTATTGTTTGCTCCAGATCCGAGCATGATTTCTCCCTGCAGGTCACTTTTAACATTGTATTATTTGGCTCAGCTTGTAGTGGCAATCATGGCTTGATATGCACAGTCCAGGCTATCCTCTCCTAAATGCTACTCTGAACAAATAAGCACCTAAATTGCGTTCCAAATGACGTATATGCACTTATGCACTATGTGGCATCATAGTGTATGAATTTAATGTTTATTTTTGTCATCCAGCTCCTCCACCTCCGCTATATAAGGACTGCAGCGAGCAGCTGCAACCAGTTGAGTTCATGGAGTGTCCAACATTGTAGTAGATGAATACTTACTGAGAAATCCACTATTTAAAAAATGTCTGTGATGCCTGAAGATATCTAATATCCTTTTAGATTCTTACCATAGACTGTAAAAAAGATGGACGATGCATCTCCACTTCCACTATAGAAAAGTGAAGCCAAAACATTCAAAGTATGGCCGCTGTCTTCTTGCAAAAATGATGTCATTTGGAGCCCGGGTCTGCGCAGTAGTGATCGTGAGGTGGAGCCGCGGAATCAAAGTCCCGCTCAAACCACAGACCCAATCGCAAGCTCACAATCATGACACCAGGCCCGGTTCTACGGGGGTGCTAAGCACCCTCAAACGAAATCAAAAGCACCCTCAGTTAAAGCTGTATTAATGGCATTTGCAGATTTGGCAAACTATCCAGTGTATTATGGTTTGTGCTCTGGAGATCGATTTCTAATTCAACGTGTTTTTGCAGCGTTGAGCAATGTAGCTAATCACAGACATATCTGTTGATTTCTTGAATCAGAAGCGTTTAAGTTAGAATCCACTCACCGCTCAGCTCAAATCGCAGGAGTTTTTGTTGAGGTGTTGTGTTCAGCACGAATCATCTCATTATGTCAAAGTGCTGACGCGATGTAAGTAAGAGATTCATTGTACAGCGTAGAGAACTTTATTGATAATAACGTATCTTTCTGAGATTGCGATGAACTAAGATGAGTGACAGCTTTTTAGTGATTATGAATGGAGCGCTCTTTGCGCAATAGCAACAGACGCCACTAATAAATAAATATATATATGTATATATATGTATGTGTATATATATATATACACATACATATATATACATATATATATGTATATATATGTATATATACATATATATATATGGGGGTGGTGGTGGGGTTGGTGTTCCTGTAGCTAATTTTACATAATGATTACAAAATTTATGTAATTTTTAAAAAGGTTTTTATTTAATGAAAAATTAGCCTTATTAAATGAACTATTATTTATAAGCTTTTTTCTTTCTGCCTGAAATGGAGGAATTTTTATCAATATTTTGCTAAATGTGTTTTTGTGCTGGTAATGCTGGCACCTTGTCTGGTTTAGGCCTGTCATGGATAAATAATGATGACAATAAAATCGCCAGTAGGTGGCAGCAAGTCTTTGTTTTAATACATTATTTTTTTATCATTCGAATCAAACGATTCGTTCAAAATGGCTGATTCAATTAGAAGCGAAACAAGTGAGTCCATCTGAATGGACCGTTGAATCACTGGCTCACTCGATTTGTTCAAAATCTGATTCATTCAAGGAACGAAACACCGTGTTGCTATGCACTGTTGTATAAAAATAATAGCACATTTGTGCTCGCGCACATGTGCTGATATTCAGAAAAGTACATTGCTTGTGCAATGAATATAAAAACGTAAAAACTCATACATGGGTATTTTTTCTTTCATTGCTTGAATTATAAGGGCATTCTAATTGTATTCTATCAGGCTTCATCGCGCAGTGAATGCTTTTGGACTCTCAAGACGTGTTTTTGTTTGGATTTTGCAAAGTCGGTGACTCGATAATGTCAGCTCTACAGTAGCCTACTGTCATGTGTCATCTCTCAATCCCTCACAGTTACACATACAGCACAATAACATAATGTCTGGGAATGTCTTTAAATTATAATCAAGGAAAAATCGTACCTTTTCTGTTGTCTTCTTTTTAAAGAACTTCAAAAGTTGCGCTTGAACCATTTTGCGCGAAAAATGACGAAAACTTGCTTCTGTTTATGAGCAGCTTGTTACAGAACCGAGTTCTGATTGGCCAATCGCCGCTATTTTGTAAATTATAAGTAGAGAATTTTAACATTTAATCTGCATGATAAGTTTTACATAATACACATTATTAATCTAAAGGGGATGTTAAGGGGGCATGGTGGTTTTACCAAGGGGATGCTTTTTGTCATTTTTTTCAACCAAAAAAATGGTTTTCACCCCCCCTCAATTCGAGCCCCAGAGCACCCTCACTAATTTAAGAAGCACCCTCAGTTATTTTTATTCTGGAGCCGGGCCTGCATGACACCACACCCCATTTCTATAGCATCAAATAACTAATTAAAAGCAAATGTATTAGAAAAATGAACACTTGAACATACATCAGCATGCTAAGAACTACCTAAAATGACAGAAAACATCTTTGGGAAAAAATTTATTTGAAGTGTAATTTGATTATTTAGTTTGTTGCGTCCCATTAGATTACATTGAGAGGGCGGGGTTTGCTGCATCCAGTCACCTGGGGGCGATCAAGATGCTTTGGCTTCACTTGTGTGGCACACTTGATACTTACATGCATGCAAACTTTGGAAAGATAATATTTTTGGCACCGAGATGCATCTAAATTCAACATTTTTTTCTTCTTCAGACATTCCAAAATCTTTGACCCACATTTTGATTTTGACCACCAAATTTAAATAATTTACTCATGGAACCACTTTGAGGTCCCTTTATCTCTGGAATTGAACCGTATTGGGCTTTAAAAATGAAGATACCAAAATAAAACCTTTTTTTAGGAACCAACATCTAAAATGATTTTACACATCTTGTGTTACAGGCATGCAAACTTTGGGGTTTCACAACACAAAACTTAACACAAAAAGTGCTTTTTTCCATTTTTGAACTGTCACCATTGGCATATATTGCAACAAGTAATACTAAAGTTAACATTTTACAAGCAGACCTACTAATCTCTGTGTAAAAATTATATAATAATGTAGCTATCTTTAAGTCATTCCCCCTACTGTAATTTGGCTCTAAATCTCAGGTGAAAATTGTCAGTATGACCCCCTCTACAAATAGTGAATTACTTGGTAAATATTAATCCGTTTCATTTAATATTTTGGCTTTCATCGCTATTTATGTTTGCCTTTCTTTAGAAAAAAAAAAATACTTCTATAGCATACTAACAAATCCTAACAAAAATATACTAACAAATACTAGCATACTAACTTATAGTAATAACAAATCCTAAATTTTAGCTGGGAAATTTGGTTGGTTTGACACGGAATGACCCTTTTGAATATCTCTTTATTCTTAAAATAGCATAGAATTGTGCATAAGTACGCAAGTGTACCAACTCTTGGGTTGACACCCAGCCTAAGTGTGAAAGGAACATAGATGAAGGTGCTATACGTTTATATAGAGTGTGGCTATACCTCTCAACACACCTCTGGTGAAGATTTAGGGTCTGTAATCTCAGTTTACACTGAATCGAAGCCTTCACTGATATGTCGTAGTATCTTCTCTTCCTCACGCCTGTACGTGACCTGCACTTCATTACTGTGAGAGTATTTTACTCAATCACAGACTCTCTGCTGACTGACTCTCCTGGTAGCTGTCAAACACTTTATCTTCAAACAGGTTTAATCCTGCTTTAATACTGACTGAGTCATGATAAAATAACTCTTATAGAGAGAAATCCTTTTAGCCAAGGGCAGCCCTTTGCTGCGGGTGGGCTAAGTAAGCATTTAGGAAAGATCTCGGAAACAGATCTAATCCTCTGATGACTCTCAAATCTGACACGCTCCCTCACCTTCATCTGCCTTCACTGTGGGGTAGGAGGCTGAGATGGGCATCTTTTGCATCACATCCTGTAGTTCTGTTTGCATTCAGCTCACAGAAAGGGATGGGGAGTTGTAGGCGAGATTATGAAAATTGGCTCTTGGTGTAAAATTCTGGCGTGAAATCCAGTGCTTATGTGAAATCATAAAAAAAAAAAAAAACACAGTTGTTTACAGTATGTGTGTCACGACACAGGCTAGGAGACACAGGTAATTGGTCAAACAAGGGTATTTATTGAATGAACGATAGCGTGAACCAGGTGGTGATGAGAGGGAAGTGAAGCACACAGTGACATAGTTCAGAGGGCTTAGCTTGCGGTAACAGATCTTGGCTATCCAGTATGGAATTACATGGAGCGGTGGAGTACAGGAACGGTGGAGAAACAGGAACATCTGGGGTAGGAAACACACAGGTAGTTAGAGGGAGGCAGGCTAAGTTCAATGGAGTGAATGGTAGACCGGACGGTGATCTTGTGAGAGGTGAGCACAGATATAGGGCATCTTGATTAGCTGCAGCAGGTTCGGGGAATCAGAAAGCAAATGTGATCTTGTGAATGTCAGTGCTGATGACTGTGGTGACTGAAGTGACTGAGATTCTCTGACATTGTGTGTGTGTGCGCGTGCACGCTTTTCTAATGCATATTCCATACAAACAAATAAATGTGCAGCCAGAGCAAATCAGGTATAGCAGGGAAAACAAAAAAATATATAAATAAATCCATTATATACATATGTAAAAATATATAATGTAATAATGTGCATTTTTTATATAATTTAATGATGTGTATTTTTTAATCTAATATATATAACAAAATTATAAACGCAACACTATATGTATGTATATATATGTATATATATGTATATATATATGTATATGTGTTTGTCCATAACACGAGTGTGCACTTCAGGAATTTGTTTTTAAATAAAATGTGTTTATATGTTGTGTATTATATATTATATATGTGTTTATATATTAATATTATTTGTTATGTTTTATTTTAACATTTATATATATTTTTTATGTTTATTTCATATAAGAAAAATGTGTACAAAAAATAAAAAAATAAAAAAATCTATTAAATACATTAAACATACACCTACATTTCTTATTTGCTACTTTTTGGTCGATGTTTGTCCAAATTACCATTGGCATAATTACGGCCCTACATTCAAAACAAATGATTTAATTGTTGTTTGATTATTATAATTAAATTATTCAAATTAATCATATGATCTAATGATAAAAAAACAGTGGTTACTGGCTGATAAACACCCTTGTGTCTGATGTAGTGATCTTTTTAGAGGAATAATGCAAAATACAGTGAATGCACTAATGGTACTAAATGCCAGTTTATCAAAATTCAAAAGCTTTTTTTCTCCTAAAGTTTTCAACATATGTACTGTATGTTTTGGTTTGTCTTCTATCTTCTGCCTACAACATCAAAACAGGCTTAGTTGTTTGTGCCAGAAAAGCAGAACTAGAAGGTAAGATTTGTCTGCCAAAGGATCCAAAATAATACAGCAGATAAATAAAAGAAGGCAAACACTTGTGTGTTTGTATAAATGTTATTTGAATTCAGGCGCTGTTGGACAGCTTGGCTCTTAAATGTTTAAACCAGCTTCTGCTTTGACGGGCTATAATTATGTGCGGATGCTCGTGGGTGACAAACTGAACACCCAACAATTACCAATCAGTCTGCTGAATGTGAGAGCTCATGTGGATAATGACAGCGGAGCAGTGAACTGATTGGAAGGTGGGCATTCACACTCTCTCTCTTGTACTTCCTGTAACTGCCAGTCTCCTCGATGCTTCACGACTTCACATAGAGATTTGCTCGCTTTTTTCTCTCTTTCTCTGTGTTATCATTTAGAACAATTTGACATTCACTGCACCTTTTTAAGTACAACTTTCAAAATGAATCTGAAAAAAACAGCATGGTGATTTTTGAAATAGCTCACTCCTACACTCTCAGAAAAAAAAAGGTACAAAAGCCGTCTCTGGGGCAGTGCCTTTTCAAAGGGTGCCAGTATGTACCATTTAGGTACTAATATTTACCTTTAAGGTTAAATAAGGTAACAGAGGTGTAGCTTTTGAAAGGGTACCATCCCAGTGACAGCTTTTGTACCTTTATGAGAATGTAGTATGCATATTCAACACTATGTGAATTTCCTTTATCCATGAAATACACTATTACATTTACAAAATGTGCACTATACAGCAAAGCAAATTTTTTCAATGCAGTGCACTGAGCTTACATTCCCTGTGGGACGAATGAACTGGAAGCATTATAAACTACTTTTTTTTTTAACATCTAATTATTTCTCCTCATTTGATTAGACTCACAGAAGTTTTTTAATATATGTATGTGCAAAATTGGATTAAAATTACAATGTAGTATTTTTATTTCTGATCGGACGCTTACTTAAATTGAATGTTATGGGACAACAATTTTGCAAACTGTTGTTTGAACCCCTTGTGTACACTTTAGCATACTTACAAGAAATATTGTACAGAAATAAGGTACTTATAGAATATACTTAAATTCAAACTGAATGTAATGTTTTTGGACACTTAATTGCATGTGATTTTACAATTAGACTAAAATATTAAAGGGTTAGTTCATCCAAAAATGAAAATTAGGCTGGTTAGTTCACCCAAAAATGAAAATGAGCTTGTGTTTTACTTACCCTCGAAGCATCCTAGGTGTATATGACTTTCTTCTTTCAGACGAATCCAGTCAGAGTTATATTAAACATTGTCGTTGATCTTTCAAGCTGTTTAATGGCACTCAGCGGGTGTTGCAGTTTAACAAGTCCACAAGTCGTCAAATAAAGCTTGCGCATTCATAATAAAACGTGCCGCAGACGGCTCCGGGGGATGAATAAAGGCCCCTTGTAGCAAATCTATAGCGAGTTTTTGTAAGAAAAATATCCATATTTCAAACATAATAAACACTTTTCTCTCACTTCCGCTGACTGTCATACACTGAAGCAGTTCCGGCGGATGACATAAGACGTGCGGTGTGGCGTGATTAGTGATGAATGCGGAGAGAGAACAGAACAAAACGCCGGTCACGAATTAGAAGTACAAACCGAAGATTTGCAAAGAAAAATGTAGGGAGGATTTGTAAAGAAGAATGTCGGAGGATTTGGATATAAGCCAAGAGGAGACTGCTTTTCCTTTGCTATAGTAAGGAAACTTTGCTTCCTTTGCTCCTATTAAACAAACTCGCGAGACTAGCATATCTCAGAGGCGCGCACACTGCGCATACGTCATACACCTTCCGCCGGAACGGATCCACGTATGATAGATAACAGAAGTGAGAGAAAAGTGTTTATTACATTTGAAATATGGATATTTTTCTTACAAAAACTAGCGTTGTCTGCGGCACATTTTATTATGAATGCGCGAGCTTTATTTAACTTCTTTTGGACTGAAGCAATGCAACACCCGCTGAGTGCCATTAAACGGCCTGGAAGATCAAAGACAATTTTTAATATAACTCCGACTGGATTCTTCTGAAAGAAGAAAGTCATATACACCTAGGATGCTTCGAGGGTAAGTAAAACACAGGCTAATTTTCATTTTTGGGTGAACTAACACTTTAAGAGTGCATTTTGACCTTAATTTGAAATTATAAGTTGGTCAACAAAAATATGTAATTATCAAAAATAATAATAATAATTCTGTCTTTGAAATATGGTTAAAGTGTATTACCAAATGGTAAACTAAAAAATTTTGTCTAATGTAGTTATATGTATGGCAAGCATTTAAATGTATTTGTGATAAAGCTGCAATTTAGTACATTTAATATATATATATATTTTTTATAATATTTATATATTATATCAAATAATTGTACAATTACAATCAAGTTCTTTACATGTGCTGTATGTTGTATGGTAGTATAGTGCCAATATTTACCATTAGGTACTAATATGTACCTCTTAATTAAAAAATAAACGTAAAATGTGCCAAAATATTATTAAAACAATGATTTAAAATGTACTTTAAATTAAAACTTTTCATTTTACATTATTACAAAGTGCACATAAAAGTGTACTTGAATGTATTAAGAAAAAGTCATGAAAGTGTTATATATATAAATAAAAATATATATAAGATTTGAAGTACACTACAAGTGCACATTCGGTACCTTTGAGTGCATTTAATTTTTACAAGGGAAACTTTTAGCATTGTGTACTGCATACTGTTTCATATACGTTTTTTTTTTATATTAGGCAGTGAACATTTATGTACTGTGCACTGAGTATGCAGTGTGCAATTATTTTTTTCTTATAAAAGCCCTTCAGAATGGGACTGTCATGTTATACACTACTTGTACTATGTCTTCAGTAAGTGTACTGTGCTAACACTTTACAACCAAAAGTCATCATATTTGTAAATGGCAGGGAGAAGCGACACAATTGAGGTGGTAGGTCAGATGACAATGGCAACATTGCGGATGTTGTATGTTAATGTTTTTCCTAAAATAAAAATGTTTCATTGAATTTTTCACGGTACATAGTCTTGTGGATGCAGTGAAGTTGTTTGGCATTAATCTGACATACTACTATTACAGATTTTGAAATATTGCATATGTAGTGTACACTGCGGTAAGCATAGTCCTTGTCATTTTATCTCTTTCATTTAAGCGTCATCACTTTGTGTGTGTGTGTGTGTGTGTGTGTGTGTATATACATGTATTTATGGATGTGTGATGTGCGTATTGAAGTTCAAATGCAATACGTCCATTGCAGTCGACTTTAATAATGGTGCCTCCTATCAAGATGACAGTACAAAGCACCACTTACATTATCCTGACCTCAAACACTTGAAATGAAGAGCAAGAAAACGATAAAACACATCCGTTAGAGAAATATGTAGCCCACCTCGTGGACGATTATAAGCCATTTGAGGACAGGCGTAATCCTATTGTGCTACAGATAATCACAGATTTATATGGAGCAATCGGGTATGAGGTTATGTGCTGTATTATATATTTCTGGAGATCATAATCCCTGATTGAACAGTCTTTGATGTGTCTGCGGGAAATGAAGCCAGGTGCACCTGTACGGGGGATGGTAATCCTTCCTGCGGGAGAAAACCAAGAGCAAACCATTTATGATTAATACAGGAAGCCGGAAAAGTGGGCTGTGTGTGTGTGTGTGAGGTAGATTCCATCATGTCATACACCCTTCAAATCCCCCTCAATATGAGGGGTTACATCAGATGAGCGGGATAACAGGTTGCAGTGGAGCTAGAGAGAGAAGGATGATGGATGTTTGTCGGCTCAACACAACATGAATGTGTGTTACTGCACTATTTTGGTTTAATACATTTAAAGGGACTATATGTAAAATTTAGAAACCCTTGTTATTAGTGACACCGGTGGCCGCTAAGTGTGTAAATGTCACATCCTTTTGGTTTTCTCTGAAAAAAAAAGTTTAGAGTCCTTCACATAAATATCAATCGCCTAGGAAGTTGGTGAAGGTCTATTTTTTAAGTTTCATTACATGCTGTTCACACATTGGCAATAAAAAAGCGCTTAATGCATAAAAATACTTGCATATAGCCTATACTTACATATAATCTAGAAATGTTCTCTAAAGCAGAAACAATTCACAGGATAGCCATTTAGAACTGTGCAGTCTTATAAGGTTTTGTGTGATCTGCTTCCGTCCCATTGTCGGTTAGGGGCTAGAGGTGGACCTTGATGGCATCAGATTGAATATAAATACATAATGAAAAGTATCAGTGATTTCTGTACTATATTTGCGCACACATTCCACATGAATCTCCTATCTTGTTTTTTTAATTACTTGTATTCACTGCTTGTCTTCTTTTAGCTTCATTTATTCAATTTGCTTGTAAAAGCTACCCAGGCTCACTGCAAATACATACATCTACCTATATTTCTGCAAAACTAAAAAAGAAACGTACCTATACATATGAATCACTGCAGTTTCCAGTTGAAATGAACACTAGAGGCAGTAAAACTCAGACTACTTTTATGCTGCGTTCACGCCATGTCGTAATTATCATAATTCCGAGATGACAACACGTGACATTTTACTCGTAGCTTTCCATGTTCTCGAACTCAGAGGTAGTGCCTAAGTAGTGCCAAAATGAACCTGGCGGCAGTCACGTGGTACAGCTGTCACTGGTCCAAGTCATAACTCTCAAAACATTCCGAGTATACAAGTTGTAACAAAGACTATAGAATACCCAAGACGAGTCACTCGTATAGTTTTGAATGGGGAAAAATGCAACGCTCAATATGGCCACTCAAACGCAGGAAGCCCCACCTTCTGAATCAAAGAGCTTATCGCTAATCGATAAAGTCAGCATGTCACTGCAGCTGCTGTTAGAAGTCCCAGTTGCTATAGAAACAATCAGTGTTTTGAGACATGTGCTTAGGACTGCGCATGCGCACTGGCTGATCTAGCCCAGAAAATTGGCTATTTGAAACGCTATTTGAGCAAAAGAAACAACATTTATGATACTGTTGTTGTCATATTTCTCTGGTGATTTCAAATATGAAATTTAATCGTAAGTTTAGTGAACAGTTTTGGAGAATTTCATGTTTCCCTATTCAAAGAGATAGGAGTTGCACTTGCATGCCCGAGAGGCGTTTCAAAGATGGCCGCCGAGTGACATGACTTGTCGTAAGCCGCGGTCACACTAGACTTTGAACATGCAAAATTTGTTCGGATGGTGCTGCGAAAATGGGTGGGAGCAGGATATGACATTAAAAATTAGCGATTCCTCCATGTTTTAAATTTCTGTACGAGAGGTCACTTTGAGACGTTTTGATCTTCTATTGGTCTCACGCATTCACGTGACACAGATTCGCAGGTCAGAGTTCACCAAACTTGAATTTTACTATGCAGCGAAATGCGAAACATCTTTGCACCTGCTTGCGTTTCCGGTCCGACGCATTCATATGCGTATGAATGGAATTCAATGGAACGAAAAGTCTAGTGTGACCACGGCTTCAAAGGGAATTTGCTTGTAATTACGAGTTCAGGAGCACATGAGTGCTTTGGTGCTGATAGTGTTGCCATAAAAAAACATAATTCAGCTCGAGAAGAATGTCACGTGTTGTCATTTTGGAATTCCGACATGGCGTGAACACAGCTTTATTACTTTTCATACAAAGTATGATTTACAGGGCCAGAGTTTCGATTAAGAAAGCCTAATTTTCTCACAATTCCTTGCAGAATATTATGTTATGACTTCAAAATAATTGTAACATGCTGGGAGATTTGAAAACTGATACTTTTGAACATTAGCATCACCTATACAGCTTCATACAGTATGTATGGGTTTTCTAACACAGCAGGTTTTCTCTCTAGCTCGTATGATATGGTCAGTGTTGGGAAGGTTACTTTGGAAATGTAATAGGTTACAGATTACAAGTTACCCTATTCAAAATGTAATAGTAGTGTAACTTTTTCAATGACTTTATTAAAGTAATGTAACTGATTATGTAACTGATTACAGTTACATTTATTTTGTAATTAAATTACGTAATGCCGTTACATGTAACTAGTTACTCCCCAACACTGGATATGGTGTTGCACTAGTGAGATGAAGTGCTTCGTTACGAATCCCGTGACACTATGATTCGACAAAACAGCTCAAACCTTTGTATAAGGGAGTTAAAATAGCATGGTTGCATCAGCGAATGTGTTTTTATATTACTTTTGCATTCGTTAACACTATTGGGTAGGTTTAGGGCTGGATTTGATGTATTTTCAACATGATAGGGCATTAACCTTTTAGCGCCCCTCACTGGACATTTGAATTCTGAACCACAGCAATGAAGGGAAGGGAAGGGAAGGGAAGGGAAGGGAAGGGAAGGGAATAACGCTGCAATACTGGCCTGTACCAACATAATTAAAAAATAATGCTGCAATACTGGCCTGTACCAACATAATTAAAAATGTTGCCACGGTCACATACTGAATGCACGTTTTAGCACCACTCACTGGGCATTTCACTTTAAAACTGATGCAAAATGTGCAGTAAGGCATGTAATATTGGTGTTACAGAAACGTTGCCACAAGCATGTATTTTCAATGAGCCTGGGTTGAGTAAAATATGCTTTTTTTTTTTTTTTTTTGTTTAATAAATTTTTTTTTTTTTTTTTTTTTTTTTTTTTTTTTTTTTTTTTTATATGGAGGACCTTCATGTAGAGGGTTCAATGCATGTTAAGGACTATTGAAAGCATCTGTGCCACACTGTCGATTACCACAGACATTAACTTCAACTCATCTCTCAGTTTGTTAAACAATAAACATGTTCACAGAAATCCTTTGACATTGGATGTCTGTGGGGTAAACTTCTTTACATTTGCCCATAGACACCCACTGCAAGTGTATTACAATGTTTTTGCAATCTAAATATGAGGTTAAATTATTGAGTGTGCCGCGAATGTTGTTCATAGAATGTGCATTGAATTCGTAATATTCTAACTCTCAAATAATCAGGACCACGTTATATATGTACAATGGCATTTTTCTCTGAAACAAAGCATGTTTGTATTTCATTAGCAATTAGTCAGTCAAGGAACCCCTCTGTTCATTCTTAATCAGGTACAACATATTTTAGATAAATTACTGTTTTGAATAAAAATAGGCTTTTTATTACTCTAGTGAAATTTCTGTTCAAATGCTTGAATATGTATGACCACTTATCAATGCAGAAATAACGTTTTAGACATTTTAAATTAGTTTATATGAGCAGAACTGGAAGAAAAGAGAGACAGTGAAAATGTGCAATAATTATACATATTTCTCTGTCATTAGTGGTGTCTGTGCCTTTTGACCTCAGTGGCTCTGTTCCAAGACCTAGCGACCTGCCTAAATAGGCAGTATTTTTACTCCCTTAAAAAAGTTTGTTCTAAAAAGTCACGATAATGACTTTTAAAATACATTTGCTAGTCCATGTGTTTTAATGCTTATCAAAGGATCATACTGTTAGATTATCATGGTAATGTCAAATTGTAGCAATTCTCTGTTGTACTTTGCTAGCTGAATGCATTGCCGACTATATGTAGAGTGTTTCAAATCACTTTTGATTTCCATTTCAGTTAGGATGCTGCCTTTGAAAACAGCTTCCTGTATAGAAAGCAGATAGTAAGAAGGCTGACTAGGTTTTAGAACACAGCCAGAGAGAACAGTGAGAGTAGACTGCTGAATATCCAGGGACGTCTTCTGTGGAGACACCTGCACTTCCACCACAGAATATCAGGACAGAAGTCACACGGTGTCCAAACAGAAAACTGCTGAAACCAGGTGGTTATTTTTTTGTTTGGGGAAACAGAGCCAAGCCTGAAATGGTAGAGTAGTCTGCTGGGTAAAGACCTGTCATTGTAGGGGTCACAGATTCATTTGCAGTTTGGAAGAACCTATGAACTCAAGTGTACCTTTGAGCCAGAGTTGTAATACCAGGTTGCTCTCAAGTGGTCAGAGTTTGGCTGGTTAACATGGTCTAGTTAACCCCTGCTGCTATATGCAATAACTACACCATTCTGGGTGCCAAAAACATCTTTTTCTGTTGATGGCCACTTAAAAGTAGTTGTTTTTTTTCTGACTAAATAATATGTTTTGCAAGCAAAACTATGATCAGAAGTTAGTTTTTATGTTCACCAAGGCTGCATTTATTTAATCAAAAATACAGTAATGTTGTGAAATAGTATTACAATTTGGAATACTATTTGAATATTTTAAAAGCTGAATTTTCTGCATCATTATTCCAGTGATTATTCAGTGTCACACATGATCCTTCAGAAATTATTCTAATATGCTGATTTGCTGCTCAAGAAACATTTCTTATTATTATCAATGTTGAAAGCAGTTGTGCTACCTGTTTTTTATTTGTATTTATTTTTTGTATTTTTTGTGTAAAGCATGAGTACGTTTTTTCAGGATTTATTGGTGAATATAAAGTTCTAAAGAACAGCATTTATTTGAAATTGAAATATTTTGTAACATTATAAATGTCTTTTATAACTGTTACTTTCAATCAATTGAATGCATCCTTGCTGAATAAAACTATTAATTAAAAAAATAAATGAATAGAAATATTACTGACCCCTTACTTTTGAACAGTGGTGTATAAATATTTAATTAAATTATAAGAGAATGTAATACAAATTTGTTTCACTTAAATATTGTGTGTTTTTTCTGTAATTCTGTGGTGCTAATTATTACTATTTATTTTCACATTGCATCAATATTTATGTCAGGTAAACTTTAGAACTTTTATCAGTAATTATGAAATATTGTTTAAGTATTGTTTTTTTTTTTTTTTTTTTAAGATATTTTGCTTTTGCATTCTAGAAATTTCTGGCATATACAAGTGCTTACTGGAACATTCCAGAACATGGTGGGAAAAGACAAAAAATCATCCAACTATACACTTCTGAAGTTTTGCATGACCCACTTTTGGTAACTGTATATGTATATGATATGCTGTTGTTAGCTCAGTATTGTGCATTATGTCCCATGTCATTTTTATGCATGAGTAATAGCAGATTAGCTTGTGTAAGTTTAAAAAAAAAAAAAAAAATCATGAGTACTGTTAATGATGATGCACAAAAAGTCATGTGATTTTCATATTCAGCATGTCAAGCTTCATAAAAAAAAACGAAACAAAATGTGTTTTCACAATGTAAGAATGTTAGATGTTTTGCGAGTGACAATTTGTTCTTAAAAGCATGATATGGAAAGGAAATGCTAACTTCTTTCTCACTGGTTGCTTCATGAGGAATATGCATGTTAAAAGTGTCCCATCAGTAAAACAGCTCTAGATAGGCAAATTTACCTCTATTATATTTGAATCTTAACACGTGTAGGGGGTCGCCGCAGCCCCCGTGTGTCAGTAGTGCTAACTGTAACTGTAGTAACCATAATCATCATGATGTTTTCTATAGCAGCAGAGTGAAACTGACTGAAGTGACAGGGATTGTCTGATTGTGTGTCTTTATGCAGCACACTGTGGTGAGGTATCAGAATAACCGTGATGTATAAGAGCCGTGACAGCTACCACGGAGGGAGAAATAGTTACAGTGATTTTGACAGCGTCTCAACTTAATAACAGTACTAAAGATAACTGTGATGACAGCGAGTAGAAGTGTGAAACAAACCAGCTTAACTTAAGAGCACTGGAGCATTGAGCATGCAATCAGATATAATTATATATTAAAATCTCCCTCTCACTTTCTCTGTGGCTTTGTTCCCAAAGCTATATAAGCTGCATTTTAAAGATTAATAAGTGTATATAAGTGTATTTTTGCTTAATTTGACTATTGCTTTGATGCTTCGTTTGTTTGGTTGCAATGCAAAAACTGCATGTACAAAAAGTGTAAAAGAAAGGAATTTACTTGATGTACTCTAACACTACTGAACAATGTAATTTAATATAATACTTTTAGCTATTCCTCAATGCTTGATCATAATCACTCTGCTCAAACACATTGAATATACATATCAATCTCTAACATTACACAGCTCTTACCTGTGTACCATCACAGCAGATATTGATGTAATATTTCATGTTTTGTAGTTGTTGAATGTGTTTTGACTCACATTTGACTGAGAATACATAACAAATCTGACAACAACTAAAGCCATCAGAGGCTTTACAGATTATAAAACATATCAAATGATAACAAATAAAATATCAGGTCAATTAATTTTAAATGTATTTAAATGCATTTTGACACTTTCCGCAGCATTTTTCTCTGAGCCCTGGTTCATTTCTGGACAGTATAACATTAATCAAAGAGGAAAAAAAGGAGAGGAAGGAAGGAGTAGGATGATAAGAAAAGTAATGGAGGTGCAGTGGAGGGAGAGATGCCACCCTGACATCTTTCTAACCTGTCTTAATGAATATCACTCTAATCAAATGTAAATATACAGAGTGCCAGGGGAGACAGTAATTGGCATACAAATACAATTGTTTTGATAATGAGGTTTGCAAGAGGAGCAGAAAAAAACTATTTGCTAAATGAAATACATGACTGCTGTTCATTTATGTGTCTAGTTTTGTTTGCAGGAGGGTTTGAAGATGATGGAGTCTGAGTGCAATTCACAGTGTTATTGTTTGCGTTTGAACTTGTTCTGAGTGCACTGACATTTAGCAAAATAACACTCAGACTTCATTTGATTCTTTTGTATAATAGAAATCATGTCTTGAAGTGACATTTAATATGTCATATATGATACTGAATATTAAATCAGAGCAGAATTTGTAGAATCCTTTTGTAAATGGAAAACAGTAATAAGTTAATAGGCTGGGCTATAATGCACCATTAGACAGAACTAATTGTCTTATATCAGAGGATGTGTCATGGTACATTCATAGTGAAAGCCACTTTAGATTGGCCTAATGCTCCGTGTGAAGCCAGATGTAATTAAAGTTTCTATTAGGGTTGCTAGGGACAAAATGGATCTAATTGATCAACAATTCCTTGAGATGTTAAATGAAAGCCATAACTGCATTTCCAATGGTCTAGGCAATAATCATCCACAAATTGTGAAAATGCAAGTTTTGCAATGTTTTGAAAATATCAGCCATTAGAGACTAGAGCCACCTTTTGTCTCAGTTTTTATTTATTTATTTTTATTATTATTTTCTAAACGAGAATAACATATTTCATTCATTTACAGGCTTAATATGGTGTTAATAAATGTACAGGCTGAACAATTATCCTGGTTGCTGAACACTTATTATTTATTTTCTTCTATATTCACAAAGGACGTGGCATAGTATTTATTTATAATAACTTTAACATTGATATTATTAAATGTATTAGGCTAATGAGCTATATATTAGTTAGCAGATTGTTTTTATTTGACAGTTTCAAAATGTATCTGTTTATTGAACACTAGTGTCTTATATCATATTGCTGTTTTTATAATTCCATTAAATAGCCAAACATATTTATTTGAATAATTGATGTTGTTCTAAAGAAAAATGTGCTCAAGGATTCTGTTAAACCATGGAGGGAAATAATATTTTGTTTAATATGACACAGTTGAAATTAAGCACCAGGTTAGTAAACAACAAAAAAAAGCACATTTAATCACTTTTTTTTTATTATTCTCAGAGGGCCACTGGTAGTGCAAAAATCATTTTCATGTGTGTCATGAGTCTAGCTGTATACTTTAGTTACTTAAATTGAGTATATTTACAATCATTTGAAGCGTTTATAATCTCATGAAAATGATAGTAATGAGATACAACACAGCTTAGTAAATACTTCAGTAGGCTGATTTATAAACCAACAATGTTGCATTTATGATGACAAATGAAGTATGTAAAACATAATCCAGTCATTTTACTGCTGCCTCACTCTAATAAGGAAACATCCATTGACTTTAATCTGTGTGGCCCACAATATCACTTAATCAGCTCGTTTTGCGTGATTTCAAGTTGCACAAATATGCACAAATTACAGATGAAGAGTGGGTCATTTGTATAGTACTTTACATTGCTTTTTAATTGAATGATCATGATTGTTAGTTTATTTGCCTGTTCTGTGTTTTATATGACTGTTGTTGCAATCCCTGCTTTGTACTATGGTGACAATATTTCGGTGGTTCACAGATTAGACTGCCATGTTATTGCATTCAGCTCAGGTGCAGCTTCTGAGAGTATAGCATGTTCACACATACACGCACACACACGCACACGCACACACACACACACACACACACACACACACACACGCACACACACACGCACACACACACACACACACACACACACACACACACACACACACACTAGAGCTCATAACAACAGTGTAATCCCTCCTCATATATGTGCTTCTGAAGTGAAGTGAGCAATTACAATGAGCCGCTGACCTGAGAGTTCATTAATCCCAACATTAATGACTCGATCATGAAGCTGTAGGAATGAGAACAGAGCACAGGCCTTCAGCATCATGCTATATTTGCAGAATTTACCTTAATCATTATTTTAAGAAAATTAAGTGTCATTGGTCACATGTTCTTCTGACCCATGGCCTTGTTCAAACAGGCAGCAAATATGTATTCTTTTTACATATCTGACTAAAATCTGTTTGTTATTGATACTTTGTAAATTAATAAACAATAACAATAATAATAATAATAAAGTATATATTATTATCATTATTATTATTATTATTATTATTATTATTATTATTATTATTATTATACTACATTTTTTTTTTTTTTTTTTTTTTTTTTCCAGAGGTTTGATGCAGTTAACCTTGCACACTTTAGACAGTTCAGTGATTTTTAGCAGCCCATGGTTATTTATAAATACAATTTTGTCTTTTGGTAGTCTTTTTTGGTAAGTAAAAGCAGCTATAGTACTAGTACTAATAAAACAGTTGTTCCTGCATGAATAAAGTTTAGATTCTTTATGTGTAGAAATCCATTAGAGCACAGATCTCATAGAATAATATCTCCTCCTCCTGTGTCAGTGTGTGAGTGTATATATCCGCATAAATTAAAACATATGAAAAATTCCCCACAAAAACTTCTGTGAACATTTTTGAGAGGAAAAAAGCTGCATAACGCTACCATACTCTCAAGTGGCAATACAAGGAGGGATCACAAAACAATGACACGGTCTATAGGAAAATTTATGACTGAATAAAGGTCACATTAAAATGATCATATTCACAATGTTTCTTAATTTTATACTGACAGCACAATCCTCACAAATATATATCATGAATATTCAAAACATCACCCAACCCTAGTTGGCTAATAGTCGTAACGTACCTCTCACCAGTGCCGCATTAAGCCTTTGCGGGGCCCTGGGCTAACGCAGCTTTGGGGGCCCCCCTTCCAGTTACACGCCAATCATAATCAAAAATGCGATCAAACACTGTGTCATAATCCCATAGGAGGCAAAAATTATGCACATAAATTAAACAATATTATTGAGTAATAATCTTACAAATCAGCAACAGCCCAGCAAATAAAATTAAATATCACTCACCACTAAAAGGGGTCCCTCCTGCTCTTCTTATAATGCGCTAGAAGTTATAGACATTTTAAAAATGTATAATTTTTGTTTACTAATTGTTTAATAATGTTTCTCTATTTAACAACATTAACTTACAATAGTGAAAGACATCTTCCCTCAGGTATTTGTATTTATTAAGCACCGATAAACACAACAGCAGTTGACCATAGTGCTGTACAAATAAAATAAAAAGTAAACTCAAAAGATAATTTAACATACAGTTTAAAAAGCCAATAAGAAAATAAGATTTCAATTTAGTTTTAAACAGAATTTGAAGCTTTCACAGATAAAGGAAGGTTATTCCATAGCCTTGGTCCAACTATTGCAAATAGTAAAATGTAGATAGCATGCTTTCTAGCTGGATGTTGTGCTTATGATCAATAATCACATCTTTGCATTCAACCAAACTGATTTGCAGAAATCAAAACACGAGTCCCGCTCGCTGTGAAGCGGGAGCGACTAGGCGGCAGAGGATTCCGCTTGGTCTTAAAGCCTTCCTTGAGCAGCTACGTTCGCAATTCAAACAATGCTTTAAAAAATAATAATTTATTTGTTATTTGTATGGTCTAGGTGGCCATACGCCGTATGCCTGCAAATACGGGACAAACTGATGCCTTAAATACGTATTATACGGAACGGTTATAAAATGCAAAAGAGAATTGACTCGGGGGGGGGCCCCCTAGTTTTCGGGGCCCTGGGCTGCAGCCCATGTTGCCCATTAGGATAACGCGGCCCTGTATATCCGTATGTAAATGTATGTGAGTGTGGGTTCACAGGAACCTCCAGAACATGATTAATGGAATTCCCATGCAGCTCAGCTCCTGGCTACTGATTTAGGACTATAATAATGCTTCTCTATATTGGAGTGTGGTTTCCAGACCATTAAAATAACACGGCATGGGCCCCTTTAACACAAACACCTCATTTAAAACATATTGCTGCTGCACTCTGGGGAACTGAGTCATGGTGTCCTTTCTAAGTCTATAATTGAAGAACAGGAGAAACTTTTAATGTTTGTTCTTTCATAAATCTTTCTGGTAAGACGTGTAGCTCTACTTTTACCATGATAGTTTTGACAGGAGAATAAAGACTCACCTGAGTGGTGTGCTTTTGGTCATACTTTATTTTGGGGACCAATTCTCACTACTATTAGCTACAGATTTTGCCTCAATAAAATCTCCAGCTTCAGGAGATTTTTCAGTTTGAAACTTGTTTTTGTAGGACATTTTTGAGTTTTCTCAACTTTTTGTTGTATAAACTGAATACAATACGTTGAGAACACTCAAAAATGTCCTGAAGCTGGTTGCCTTAAGCTTTTAAGTTTTCTCAACTTTTGATGTTTTATAGTGTAGTTGTTCAGTTTAGGTATGGGGTAGGGTTAAGGGATCTAAAATATGACCATGCAGAATAAGGCATGTGTTTTACAAGTACTAATAAACAACCAATGTGCTAGTAATATGCATGCATAAAAACATTGAAATGTGCTACTGGCTTCTCTTTTTTTGAAGTTTGGCAACATAAGTCCCCGACCTTGGAAAGCAGAAGATAAGACATATCTGCCTAACAGCTCCTTTTGTTTATCATGGAAAAAAAGAAAGTAATACTGGT
This sequence comes from Sinocyclocheilus anshuiensis, assembly GCF_001515605.1. Taxonomy (NCBI): domain Eukaryota; kingdom Metazoa; phylum Chordata; class Actinopteri; order Cypriniformes; family Cyprinidae; genus Sinocyclocheilus; species Sinocyclocheilus anshuiensis. The sequence continues at coordinate 2,504,961 of NW_015557379.1, read as the reverse complement.
TTAGAAACACGTGACGGTTAGTAAATGATTTAAAATGATTTCCCTTTAAGAAAATGAGATGATTGCGGATTCTTCCCTCTTCAGTCGCAATCAGTCACTGGAACGCTTCTTGATTGATTGACTTTCTATTACATTTGGAATTATTGTTGCTCCAGCAGCTTTGTAAAAAAACAAAAGACTCTGTAAATATTAAATTATTCCTTGTAAATATTTTAATTTTCTTTATACCAGCTAAGATATTCCACCTGAAGGTGGGGCTGATTTCCTGGTCTGGTTTTAGAAGGCTAAAGGACCATTTTCAGCTGGGAAACCAGTTGGCCGCCAGCTATACCAGCTAAACACCTGCTTGGCCAGCCTGTGAGACTTAAGACAAACCAGCTTAGGTTGGTTTAAGCAGGATTTTTTCAGCAAAGAATCATCTGTCTTCCTCTCTTTGTGGTTAAATCACAAGCTAGCTTAAGTTTGTATATCCATCTTTTTGGCTTTTCTTCCTTTTCAGACACTAAACAACATTAACTTTGCTGTCGTTGGTGATTTATGTTGTTGGTCTGATTTGCCCAACTGAAACAGACGAGTGATTAGTAGTGGCCTTGCATTTTATTCAAATCACTGCTGCTCAATTTGAATAATTTTTAATCTTTACCTCCATATCACTGTTTATACTGTAAATTGCATGCCTTTGAAGTCATCTTTAATTAGAATCTAATGTTTACACTACAGTTTAAAGTTTGGGCTCGGGAAGAGTTTTATGTCATTGAAAGCAGTCTCTTATGCTCACCACCAATGCTGCATTTATTTCATGTAAAATACAGTAAAAACAGGAATATTGTGAAAATGAGTTTACAATTGAAAATAACTGTTTTTTCATGATTCTTTGGTGAAAATACATTTTCAAAAGAACAGTATGAAATAGAAATCTATTGTAACGGTATAATGTGTCCTTGCATATATGAAAATATTAATTTCTTTAACAAACATTATTGACCCCAAACTTTTGAATGGTGTATATCAGCGTATATCAATTGATTTCATGTTCATAATATATAAGACAATCATGAATCTAATTCATTCCCTCTGAAGGACATAGCTGAGCTGGTCTCAATTGTGTTCTCCTCAACTATGCACAGCATGCTCATTTAAATGAGACACACTTCTCTCTGTCTAGCCTTGTCTGAGACAGCCTCGTCTCGTCTTCATATAAGTCCTCGCTCCCAGAAGGGTCTCCTCACTCAGAACAGGGAGGACGATCACCCTGTCAATCACACAGAGACTGTAACACACAGGCAGATTTTAAATTAGCTTCATAACATTCACCATCGCCTCTGTGTTTATTTGCAAAAGCTGCAGTGGGAAGGAACTCAACAATGCGGGCTGCATGCAGAATAACAGCATGATGAACTGCTGAAAATGTGGATCTTATAAACTTAAGGTGACTTATAAGAGAGTGGCATAATGAAAAATTCAGACTTTATATTTTATTTGTTTAATTTTTGCCTATAAATGGCAGTTCTATAGAGAAAAAAACCCAGCAAGTTTCTAAACCTAACAACAAAAGAAACCATAAAACAGTGTAAATACATCTCGAAAACAGCAAAATTAAAAAAAACGTATTAATTATTCATGCCCAAGTGCATGATGGGAACAACAGGATCATGACTTTGATATTTACTTAAACAATCTTTGTAAAAATTACAAACAATTCCAAATAAAATATACTTCAAAGATCAAACTTTAAATTCTACAAGCTTAAATTGAGTACTCTTAAAAATAAAGGTGCTTCAAAAGGTTCTTCAAGCGATGAATCCAAGGCAGGTTTTTTTTTTAAATAGCAGATTGATAATTCAGTGTGCTTTACAACATTTTTTAAAACTAACACAGCCCTACACTCTTAAAAATAACGGTGCTTCAAACGGTTCTTCAAGTGATGCCATAGAAGAACCATTTCTGGTTCCACAAAGAACCATTCAGTCAAAGGTTCTTTAAAGAACCATCTCTTTCTTACCTTTTTGTAATCTGAAGAACCTTCTTTCGCCACAAAAAAACTTTTGTCAAACAGAAAGGTTCTTCAGATGTTAAAGGTTCTTTATGGAACCATTTAGACAAAAAGGTTCTTCTATGGCATCGTGAAGCACCTTTATTTTTAAGAGTGTAATATTGAATTTACTCTTTTTTTTTTTCTTTTTTTTTTTATTCTTGCCTGAACTAAATTATTTAATGTAATTATTTTCTGTATTATTTACTTCACCACAAAATCATTTTTATCAGTGTGCTGTATAGAAAGGGCCTACAAGAAAAACAGGCTGCAAATCCTCCTATGCTGGAGCTTTATATTCTTACACTCGCCGATATCCAAACAAAACTTTCTCCCAATCTCCCGCTGAAACTCGGCCAAGAGAGCTGTAAAGCTGGGGTCTGGGAATGTCTTAGAGAAGAGGCGCCCTTTACCCTCATGAACAGACAAGAGATTTCCACCTAAACAAACAAACGGATAAATGGGCTTAGGTTCCTCCTGGAATGAGAATCTAGTCGCTGCAACCTTGGCTCTGCGGAGGGAAGAAAGAGACCCGATATCCTCGCAGGATGCTGTGGCGGAGGGTCGATGCTGGATGGTGGAAAGGGATCAATGGCCACAAACTGACGCCCATTACTGTCCCGTGCTTCTCAATAGGCAATATAGCCCATGTATTAGTGCGTCTGCTTATAGCTTTGGTCCCATCAGGAAAACAATTCCGTAACCTGCAAGCCAAGCAGGTGAGTAAAGGCTCTCAAAATATCGACAGTGCAGCAATAGCCATCTGTATTCCCTCTGAAGGTGACATTGCTTTATAATGGCCACAAGGAAACCTTGTGGCAAAATTCAGAATTGATTTGCAGTTTGTTTTTCCTCTTCAAGATGCCTCGGAGAGCGTGCATTATATATGGCTGTATGTATGTGGGCAGCCCAAGGTCATTTAGCATATAAGAGTGATATATTCTGATGTCGGGTCCCCGCGTTCAGAACGGGCAGATGCTTCGGCTCGGATGCTGGTTGCCAAGTGTCTTTATTAATAAGCTAAGGGGAGGTTTGAGAGCTGTTGGCAGAGCGAGCAGGAAGCGCTTCCCCAGGAGCGTGAGCTGCGTCGATGCCGCACGACCCCTGCTGCTGCTGTCTCCATTTGCGTCAAGAAACGGGAACACGCTCACCTTTAGAAGGCCTGAGATTATTCGCATTATATAAGCGCTCTTGTTTCTGACATCGCTTCTCATCGTGGCTCTGCGTGCTTGTAAAGCACTTTAAGGTGCACTGCTTCATGCGGTCAGTCTATTAGGTTTAAGCAAAGGAAGCTCTCCGTTGGACCTTTACATTTCTTGAAATATAATAAAAGGGAACGTCTCATGCATAGCCTTTGAAGTGTTTGAGAAAGTAAATGATGTAATGCGGTTTGGTTGTAGACCAGGTGCGCTCCCTTTGATACATTTGAACTTTAGCTGATGTAATTTATCTGGAAAATGTCTAAAAATTAATTTAGCATACTTTGATCTCAAAATGAAGTATATTTGTATATTTGTATGTGGAAACCCGGCGGCGTATCGATCATGGGAGCTTTTCCACAGACTCCTTATGGTTCAGGCAGGGCCTTCATCACTGATGGAGAAAGAGTGGGCCTCTGTCTTCTTGAGTCTTTGGTATTTTAACATTGATCATGGTGTCGTACCTTCAGGAACGTGTCATAAACGCTCTCCCGTCTTTGCCGAGTAAGCTGGGACAAATCTGTGCACTACACTCGTGTCAGCTCGATCTCTCACTGTCCTCTGCACAAGTCGACGCTGGCTGAGTTCCCTCTCTGTGCCTCAGACTGAATCTTTTTGAAGATGCAACAAAAAAAAAAAAAGTGTGTATGTGTGTATCTGGTATTACAAAAGTTTTTTGAAAACCTAAAATGCAGAAAGTTTTGTGTGAGGGGTAGGTTTAGCGGTAGGGTTAGTGTTAGGGGATAGAAAATATCGTTTGTATAAAAATCATTATGCCTAAAACCTGTGTGTGTGTGTGTGTGTGTGTGCGCGCGCGCACTGGTTTCACTGGTGTGTGCACCATGTCAGCAATTTGTTTGTTAGTTGTATGAGCATTGTAAAGGTGTGTTGGATCAGTTTGTTAGCCTTGCAAAAATGTTATATTTCATATAGAATTAACAGTACTGTGTATTACTGTATACATAATTGGTTAAAAAAATGAATGTATTTTAAAGAAAACGTGGTCACACTTTTTTATTTTAAGGTCCAATTCTCGCTTTTAACAAACCATGAACTAGAACTTTTGCCTCAATTAACTCTTAATTTGCAATTATTATTAAGGTTGTTGTTAAATTTAGGTATTGATTAGGATTAGGAATGTAGAATATGGTCATGCAGAATATGTACTTTTTAAGTACTAATAAACAGCCAATAAGTTAATAAGAGGCATGCTAATAAGCAGCTAGTTAATAGTGAGACTTGGTCCCTATAATAAAGTGTTACCAAAATCACTCAAAAACATAATTTTACCATTCTATCTATACACACTGCCGTTCTAAAATTTTGAGTAATTAAGATTTTTAAAAATGTTTTGTTTTGTTAAAGTCTTTTATGTTTTTAATAATGTCTCATTACATTTTACTGTTGATTTTGCACTGAAAATGGCTATTTCTTGACAGTTTCCACAAGTTATTCATATATTTATATCTCTATTTTTTATATTTAACATCTTTTAGATGCACATTAGATGGTTCACAAAACTGTATGAACTATATTTATTTTTAACTTTGATTTTGGGCTGATATATGACCATTTCTTGACAGTTTCCATAAGATTCACCCTAATATTTGTTGAGTTTAATATTTACATTAAAGGCACAATATGTAAGATTTTTTGATTAAAATGTCCCAAAACCACTAAAACAGTGTTATATATTTTGCTGACTTGTGTACTTACATTATCCCAAATGTTTTGAAGAATGTTTAAATCCAGAGAAATAAGCTATTTTAACTAGTCAAACGGACCGTGTCCATAGTGTCATTGTGTCGCCTGCCAATGACGTCATAACCTCTCGATTTTTCCGGTTTTATTTTGTTAAAGCCATGGAAACCCCAAGACAAGTGAAGAACGCACAGAGTAGCATTATAACGAAACTTTCAATACACTCAAATGTATCTAGTATAAAACAGCGCTGTTTTACCCTACATACTAGAGGTCTGCTACCCGATCCGAGCCCGACGGGTCCCGAAATACTTTCGGGTTTCAGGTCGGGTTCGGGTTAATGTTTAATGAATAGCTTCGGGTTCGGGTCGGGCTCGGGTTTATAGCTAAACAAACTATATGCAGTAGGCTACGCTGCTATTTTAACTAGTGACACGGACCGTGTCCATAGTGTCATTGCGTCGCCTGCCAATGACGTCATAACCCCTCGATTTTTCTGGTTTTATTTTGTTGAAAACATGGAAACCCCAAAGACACTTTAATATGTTATGCATTTTATTAGACAGGTGATGAATGCACAGAGTAGCATTATCACGGAACTTTCAATACACTCAAATGTATCTAGTATAAAACAGCGCTGTTTTACCCTACATACTAGAGGTCTGCTACCCGATCCGAGCCCGACGGGTCCCGAAATACTTTCGGGTTTCAGACGGAAACTTTTATTAGTAAAATAGCTTCGACAGGCTACTGATTCGCAACGTTATATTTCTCTGCAATGAGGGGGTAAAATCGCTGTTTTTGAAACTAAGCCTCTTTGCTTGTAGAGAGATATGCGCAGACATAGGTTCACACACGCAACTTTCAGCCCTCTCTTCTTCTCTCTCTCTCTCTCTCTCTCTCTCTCCATCTTACCGCACTGCATCTCTGTGTCTGATTTAAAGCAGGCCGAATGCTAACGAGCCTTAGCTGACGAAAATGACCATAATTTGCACGATAGAAGAATTATCGTCTTTTCGTATACAACCATTCAAAAACTCGGTAGAATTTATGTTACCGCTGCACCTGATGTTCATAAACTTTCATAACTGGTAAGTGTTTTTTTCTTTTGCCTTGTGAACTGGCCGAGCCTTAATGATTCTGTTTCTTTACATGAATTTGTTTACTGACCGTTGCATGCAACCGTGAAATACAGCATTTTTTAAAAATTGGCTATTCGTTGTGGGGGAGAAAAAAAAAGATTTCGGGTTCGGGCTCTAAATTTAACTGTGCCGCTCGGGTCGGGTCAGACGATCTCGGGTATGGGCCGGGTTCGGGCTTCAGTTTAAAGCCCGTGCAGACCTCTACCACATACGCATGACCGGAAGAAGCGGTCTACTGTGGCATAATAAAAGCTCTGCTGCTATCGAGCCGTGTATCACGCTCGTCCTTCATTAGCAATCACTCCAGCGACCTCGTTTCGCTTCCATGACTTTTAGCCCCACCCTGCTTCATACTACAGTGACCTTAATTAGTCTTTAATACATTAGCTCATCAATTAACATGATTTCTGCCCGAGTCCAGTCGGATTGCATCGGCTGTGGGGATGAAGACGACAACTCCCATGATTCCACACTCAGTCACGGCGTCATCAAACTATGCCTTTGTTTCTTGTTTGTTTTGAATATGCGCCCTCTAGCGACGAAAACTTGCGTATTGTGCCTTTAATACTTGTGTGCTTGCCTGAATAGCTTGACATAGAGATTCCATTCACTGTTCACAACAAAGTTCGGATGAGCCTGTTTTTGTGTGATATTCACCCATAAGTATAGTTTTGCTAACCAATCAACTGTTTGCAATTCTCCAGAGCAGAATGTTACGTAATTCTAACATTCTTTAATATTTAAACAAAACGTTCATGTTTTCTGTCACAATTAAAACAGCCACAAAAAGGAGTCATGGTGTATTGTATTATGATCATAGCACATTTGACCTGATCATTTTTAATAAATGGCTTGAGGGCTGCTAGAGAAACAAAAGCTTGACAAAATGTTGGCAAGAAAACGTGTTCCATTGTTAATAAAGCCGGTTGATTTAAACAGCAGAGAACAGTGTTGTAATGGTCGTGTGTGAGGCCACCAGGCAACATGTTCCACAACCTACTGATGTGACATTGAGATAATAATCTCTTATTGTGTAAAATTAATTACATTGGCAGCGTGTCTCTGTGTTCAGCATGTCTTCAGTGGGTGGGAATGTGTGTGTGGGTCAGCTACGCCGACTCCTTTGTTCACGTGTCTTGATTGTAAATTCCCCTCATCTGTTCAGTGTCTAGGCACATTTTTAGTGCTTTTGAATTGCAGTGACCATGGGATTTCCTTAGGCATCAGGCAACGATAAAAGCATTTCTGTAAATATGTTTTGCTAATGCATTCCCACATATGCTGCATGCCACATATATACACAAACAAGGACATAGACACCCACAAGGTACTAACAATCAGATAATTGACTAAACCTTAAGGGGATTACTGTCCTTGTGGGGACATTTTGCCACCATAATGTAGAGAATACCAGGTACACACACATCAGACAGACTTCTGTTTATGGGTTGTTGAGAAAAGGGGATGAACATTAACTTTTTTCAGCATACCGTTTTGGTCCCACTTTATATTAAGTGGCCTAAACTACTATGTAATTACATTTAAATTAATAATTTGGTACAATGCACTTATTGTGTACATGTAATGACATCTGTTATTAATTTCTGCATTGATAATTACACCGTTATCCCATCTCTAACACCTTAACCCACCCTTAAACCTACCCATACCACCAAACCTGTTCCTAATCCTGTATCCCACCTCAATAGCAGCAGTGTTTTGCAATACAATATGAACGCAATAAGTACAATGTACTTATTTTTTGATGTAAGCACACTGTAGTTAAAGCCACTTAATATAACGTGGGACCAATTTTTTTTAGGTTACAAAAATGTATATATGTGTATAGATCGGTATACTTTTTAACCTGCAACTAATCATCATTTTTGAAGTAATGCACTACTTTTAATCCCCTTTTCACCTTTTTAAGACACACCGCTACATTTCCCAAAAGCATTGTGAGCTAAGATGATCATAGAGGCCATTGGTGGCAGTGGTTCTACGATTATTATTATTATATGGTTTAGTTTTAGTTAACTATAATAACACTGCATTGTAAGATAATTGTAACTAAAAATGCAGCATAAAATAAAATTTGTAGTAAAAACTTGGGCTTATCAATATTGAACTGTTTTTTTTTCTTTATCAGTATTAAATGATTGATTAGTACTGAATGAAAAATGAAGAACCTTATACAACCATGGAACTTTGCTATTGCACAAAAGGTCCTTTCCAATGAAAAAGATTCTTCAGATTATTAAAATGTTCTTCACACTAAGACAAAATGGGTTATTTTAAGAACTGATCACTGAAAAGCTCTTTGGGAAACCTAAAATGGTTCTTTTAATGACATTGGCACATTACTTTTCAAGAGTGTATGAGACAGCATATTTGCTCTATACACGTTTTGGAGAAGACAGACATGTCAGGTGTGTGCTTATGATGCATTAAAATGCTGTCTACGTTTTGGGACAGTGCATATGTCAGCTCATGCATAATCACAACTAACATTATTATCTTAGATTAGAGATTCTAGATCTTGCACCAATTGCCATTGACAGCTTTGGTGATTGGAGTTGCTGATGCTGTCAATCCTTCATCACTCATGCTCACTCACAAGATGTTTGGGCAGGTTGCCATTATATGAGCATTCATTTCTGCTTCCCCCAGTCTGTCCCTATAATGAACTCCTGAAAGCCTTTATTATCTGCTTTGCCCTGCTGACTAATTACTGACACATGCCTCTCTGCCTCTCTTCTCTTCCTTCAGACAGTCATGACCCAAAGAGTCCGACACTCACAAGCACCACTAGACAAGACCCAGACACATCCCAGGACTGAAAATCTCATTTCCTTCACCCCTCTCTGCTCAACCCGCATACAGATGGACATACAGACAGAAACAAGGCACATCTGGCCAGAATGGAAGTTTGCAGTTGCAAAGTAAATCATCTCTCAGGCTTTGTTTTATAGGCAGTATTTCAAGGCATCATAGGTAGACAGCATAAATAAACCTTCTAATGTGGTGGTTTTCAACATTTTGGACTCGAAGGCCCGTTGTTGTCAAACACAATCTTTAAAAGCCTCCCTCCCATATACTCATCAGAATAATGGCTCTAAACGGTACCAGATTGGGTTTTTCAGCTTGTTACAATAGCAGAAACCATTTTGGTTCTAAATAGAACCCTTTTTATAAGCTTCCATAAAGAGCCATACTTTAAAAGTGCTACATAGGACCCTAATGGTGTTATAAATAAGACCATTTATCTAAACGGAGAAAAATACATGATTGGTAGGAAATAAGTTACTGTAATTTGAAAGTTAGAATATATAAACATATTAAGATATTTTTTTTTACCTCTATATATATATATATATATATATATACACACAGCGGGTAAAATAAGTATTGAACGTGTCACCATTCTTCTCAGTAAATATATTTCTAAAGGTGCTGTTGACTTGAAATTTTCACCAGATGTCGGTAACAATCCAAGTAATCCATACATACAAAGAAAGCAATACAAATACGTTCAGAAATTAAGTTCTGTGTAATAAAATGGAATGACACAGGAAAAAAAGTATTGAAAACATGAAGAAAGGGAGGTGCAAAAAGGCATGGAAAGCCAAGACACCAGCTGAAATCTATCAGTAATTAGAAAGCAATCCTGTCCCTCGTCAGTGGAAATTAATATTAGCTGGTTCAGTCCCAACACCTACAGTACAAGGATGAGATGAATATGAAACAAGGGTGGACATTTCAGAAAGACAATGATCCCAAACACACAGCCAAGTAAACTCTCAATTGATTTCAGAGAAAGAAAATAAAGCTGCTAGAATGGCCCAGCCAATCACCTGACTTGAATCCAAGTTGAGTGTTGATTATTATATTAAAAAAAATAAATAGTAATTTAATTTTAAGCTTAGTAATGTAAAAGGGCCCCCTATACAGCATAAGCTGAGGTAGATTTTTATACCTAAGAAAATTTGATTTATAATTTAAATTATTTAAAGAAAGAGGTTTTTTTTCAGTAAACCACTGTTTAATGAACAAAATGCAATTTTATGTTTAGATTTTCCCCCCTGCTGCACCGAAACCGAACAATGATGTCAAAACCGAGGTACGTACCGACCCATCATGTTTGTGTACCGTTAGACCACTAATATATATATATATATCTCACAATTCTGATTTTTTTTCTCACAATTCTTAAAAAATACTGAGATAAAAAGTCACATATGTGACCCTGGACCACAAAATCAGTTATAAGGGTCAATTTATCGAAATTGAGATTTATACATCATCTGAAAGCTGAATACATAAGCTTTCCATTGATGTATGGTTTGTTATGATAATAGGACAATATTTGGCCGAGATACAACTATTTGAAAATCTGGAATCTGAGGGTGCAAAAAAATCTAAATATTGAGAAAATCGCCTTTAAAGTTATCCAAATTAAGTTCTTAGAAATGCATATTACTAATCAAAAATTAAGTTTTAATATATTTACAGTAGGAAATTTACAAAATATCTTAATGGAACATGGTCTTTACTTAATATCCTAATGATTTTTGGCATAAAATAAAAATCACAAATTTTGACCCATACAATGTATTTGTGGCTATTGCTACAAATACACCCCAGCCACTTAAGACTGCTTTTGTGCTCCAGGGTCACATATACCTTTTTTGGTGGAAACAGTCCCAAGTGTCTTGCCCAATATGTGTGTATCTGTATTTATTTATTTATTTACTAATTTATTTTTAACATTAAGTATTGCATTATAAGCAAAGCAACATGGTAAAGCCAAGTTGGAATCAGCTGTCAAGTCTCCCGTGTGCATTGCGTGTGCTCAGATCGATTAGTTGTGAGGTCACAATTGAGGTTAGGATGCTGCATTAAAAGGCAAATACTTATGTAGGTAGTAGAAAGCAAGGCAGCTCACTGGGTTTTGGAACAGAGCCACTAACTGACCTGGGGTCAATCTTACCTTGAATTGAACACGCTGATTGTGTACCTGCAAACCCGTAGTGTATCCATTTACTCACCTGCACGTATATCTGGATTTCTGTAAAGCAAATTGTTATTCAGTTCACTTTCACAGAATATGCACAACTATTTGCCAGTTGTGTTGCATTTGCATGACAGCAATTCACCTTTGGGCTCAAAAGACAAACTTCTTCTGGTCATTAAGAAGAGAGCATTTGAATGGCTTCATGCACTTAAGTTATTGTGTTTTGATGTATTGTGCCATACTTCCATCAGCGCATATGTGATGTCAGGTCATACAGTATGTTACATACAACGAAAGCGCTCTGGTTTTATAAGAGTTTCATCTCTTCCATCTGTCACACGGCATCCATCAACGCCCATCTTCCAACCTACAGTCTATTTCTATAAAACCAAACCTGTCAAAAGGCCACTAGCTCTCTGTGATTTTTGTTTTAAATAAATATACAGCACTAGAATATACATATACTATAAATAGTTGCATTTATATTTGAAAAGCGGATCTTTTGGCATCAAAAACTCAGCATAATAATTTAAATAAAAGAATTATACAAACAGACCTTTGCATCACAATGCTTACAAATTCTGCCTGTATATGCAGCTTGCTATCTGTTTGAAACAGAGCATTTCTCCACCTTATGGATTAATTATTGTATTGAGTGTTAGATGAAGGTGTATTATTCTATCATCTGTTCTTGGCACGGATGTTTGTGATTCCTCAAGCAGGTCTGCGTATCGCTTCCTGCACATGTAAGTGTCGTGTTTAGCGAGCTATATGAGGGTGTGACCTCTAGTGTTATGTGTTTGTTTGGCTTGGTTATGCTCTAATCTACTAAACACCCTGACAAGAGCACGTGTATTGTTTCAGACGTTAAGTTGAGACATGCTGAGGCGTGGTGACAGGGTGAAAATATCTGCTGCGGCCAAGGAACCGTCTCTGTAGAGCTGATTTAGGCCATGGTGAATTATGGCTGGCGTGAAAGTGCATCTCTCTCTCTCTCTCTCTCTCTCTCTCTCACTTCAGTGATGATGTGAGCAAAGCAGAAAAAACAACAACCTTGGATCCTCCAAAGTCACAGTTGCAGGACTTCAAACACTTGATTGTTTTGAAAGCCAATGTGAATCATAAGCATGCAAAAGTACTGCAAGAATAATAAAGTATTATTTAAGTATTAAATAAGTATTATTTGTACACTATAGTTTTTATGAATATTTTGTGATTTTTTTTTATTTATTTTAATTTATACACTATAGTTTTTATGAAAATTTATTTTTAATTCGAGTTTTTTTATTTTAATTTTAGTTACATTTTTTAGAATTTTTTTATGCGCTCTTGTCATTTTTCCCCCCCCCCCCCATTTTAATGCTTCAACATTTCAGTTAGTTGTATTTAAATTTTTTCTTTTCTTTTTTTTTCTTTATTATTATAATGTAACATTTATATTTTATTTTAGCTTTATCTCAATTAACAAAAATAAAATGTTAAAACAACTTTATTAATTAAAATAAAGCTGAAATTAAAAAACTAAATGTGTATATTTTTTTTAATTATTATATTATATTATATTACATTACATTACATCCCTGGAGGACAATAAAAAAATATTAAAGAAAAAAAAAATAGGTAATCTCCAATAAATGTTCAATTTTTATTCAGTAATTTGATTGGCAAAAAAATCCTTTTTCATTCATGTATTTTATGTTTGGTAACCATCAGAACATTCTTCTCATTGTTTCCATCCAGAGAAATGTATGAGGTTGCAATTTCAGTTCCTGCTTACAAATCGATTCTTCCCTCACGCTCACATTTCACCCTTTCACTCTCCTTTTCTGATTGATATCTGCTCGTCATGTTCATTCCTCACATCAGACTGGATTAATGGTTGGAACATCCTATGATTTGTGTTTAGCTTATATCACTGGCACTCAGAAATGGGTCACCTGTAATGAAAGTCTGCGTGTGTATGTGCTGTTCTTTATCTGCTGTGGCGGTGCGGGGCCACGTTCGGGCCCTGCTCTCAATAACAGCTGAGTTATTGGAGAGATCAGGAAGACACCACTGTGTCATCCACACACAGTCCAACCAATATTATTACGGCTCTATTCTGAGCCAAGCAAGTTTTGACTTTGAACTGTCAAACCACACACACATTTATTCTACAAATCAGAGTCAGTCATTCAGTGTATGACATAGTCATTCTATATCTTATTAATGGTTACAATATCAGTGTTTAAAAGTGCACGAAGTAACCCCCCCCCAAAAAAAAATAAAAAATAAAATAATAATAATAATAATAATGAATGTATTAATAAAAAATAAATAAATAAATAAATAATGGTGCACTTGTAATATTTCACCATGAGTCCATTCATTTAACATTGTTTTCGTGGTTTTATTTTATTTTATTTTATTTTACTTTTACTACCCATTAGGGTAGTATTCCCTAATGCAAATCTAACTCTAAAAATGTAGTTTCTTCTTATTTAATTCTTGAATTATAATCTATTCAGGTATCTTTTAAAGAGCCTTGATCCTTGTTAAAATGCTAAATATGTGTCAAAATCCCCTATATGTTTATGTAGTTACAGCTATGCTATAAATAGAATATTCTGCACATTTTCCGATGCAATGATCTTGCATTGAAGCGTTATTGTTCTGAAAATCATGTAAGAGTAAGTAAATGTTAACAATGGCATCACTTTTCAGGTAAAAAAAAAATACTTAAAGGGTTAGTTCACCCAAAAATGAAAATTAGGCTGCGTTTTACTCAACCCCGAGGCATCCTAGGTGTATATAACTTTCTTCTTTCAGACGAATCCAGTCGGAGTTATATTAAAAATTGTCTTTGATCTTTCAAGCTGTTTAATGCCACTCAGCGGGTGTTGCATTGCTTCAGTCCAAAATAAGTTAAATGAAAATCGCCCATCCATAAAAAAAAGTGTTTCACACGGCTCCGGGGGGTGAAAAAAGGCCTTCTGTAGCGAATTGATGCGCTTTTGTAAGAAAAATATCCATATTCAAAACGTAATAATCACTTGAATCTAGTTTGCGCTCACTGTTGTAAACAGAAGCAGTTCCGGGGGAATGATGTATGAGGTCGGCTTTGCATATGCGCCGCTCAGAAGTGATGCACGCGGAAACGCAGCGGCGAGATCAAAACAAAACAACGGTCACTAATTAGAAGTACAAAACGAGGATTTGTAAAGAAGAATGTCAGAGGATTTCGATATAAGCCAAGAGGAGACTGGTTTTCCTTTGCTAAAGTAAGGAAACTTTGCTGGGTGAGTAAAACACAGCCTAATTTTCATTTTTGGGTGAACTAACCCTTTAATATAGAAAATGAGTCTTGAGTCTTAAGATGTTTGAATAATTTTTTTTTTTTACATGCTCACAGATACTAAAACTGCATGTTAATTAGAGCTGGTCAGTATGATCTTAACCCTTGTGCGTCAATTAAAAAAAGTTACACATAGGTCCATATGGGACAAAAATGTCCATGTCAAAAAACTGTCATAAAAATTTGAAGCTTGGGAGCATAGACTTAAGTTTAGTCTCATTTTAAAGAAGACCCATGGCAGATTATTGTTTAAGTAAAAAAAAGAGTGAAACCAAAAACAAAAGTTATAGAGGTTTAAGTTTATGAAAATGAGTTATGAACAATATTTTATATAAATATATATATTTTATGAAGCATGTTGAACTCTAAACCTGCTAGAAAATCAAAGCCATAAATCTAAACAAGTTGTGTTCCAAATTTGAGGTTGATATCTCAAAAAATTAGCTTTCAATAAGATTTTGTTTGGGGGCAGTACCGAATTTGCAAAACTCCGCTGGTGCACACAGTGGTTGGATTTGTGATTTGCAGTACAGTAGAGCTTTTCTCTCTCAAATATTACAAGCACACACACAATTTTTTTTTATGACACAAATACAAACCACACTCTGACATCCATACCAACACAGCCACACAATTTTAGCTGCATTATTTATCCAACTGTCTCTATAATATGCAGAAGCAGAAAACAGGAATACAGTGAGTATTTGCTTTATAGGCCAACCCTGAAAAAAATGGCACCATCTGGTAAAAAACAGTAAAAAAGTTACATTTTGAAGCCTTGCCAATAGAATGAAAGCCTATTAACAATAATTGCATCATTTTACAGTTAAATGGCACTGTTATTAAAAATAGCAGTTTTAATGGCTTTCAATGGGGACATTTTTGTCCTTAAGGTCCTGAGAGGAACTATTTTGTGTACCTAGTGCAAAATAGATTTATTTAAGGAAATAGTAAAATTCCAATAAAAATACACAACTGTGCCCAAAATATATACAGTTGGCAATAACACAGGCAAATTATATATATATTAAAAAAAAACTGAAAAGGACAAAAATGTCCAAAAGGTCGCACAAAGGTTAAATTACATTATGATTAATGTTATGTCAAATAATGGAATATATAGACTGTTCTTTAGTATAGCTTTAATTTCACATAAAATAGTTAAGAATATTTTTTAATATTTGAATAAAATAGAATAATCTTAATTTCTTGATAACCCATTGATTGAAATATTGTATTTATTTATTTATTTGAACTTGATGAACTAAAACCACAAGATAAGATGGTTCATAACAACTGAATAAGTATGGCATAAATGCAAAAACAGAGTCACATTATGTGATGCTTAAAAACAAAAGGCTCAAAACAGTAAAACTACAGTAAATCATATAAAGCAGATATAGGAAAAGCACACAGTTCTAAAGTCATATGATACTGTGATACTGTGCAGCTGTAGCTAAAACAGGTCTGGGTTCCTCTGAGGTGAGGCATTATGTAATGTAATCAGTTCTCTCGGCATTGAGCGGGAATATTGATCCAGAGGGTCTTGTTTTTGTGCTCTGACACAGAAAAGGTGAGAGGAAATCCTCTGGCCTGAAAAGAGCAGACAAATGAAATGTTATATAGTCAGCCGGTGAGTAAGACACATTCGAGAGCTTCTCTAGCGTTTAACAGACACATGTACAGTATGGAATCTCTCTGCGTTTGGCGACAGTGCAGCATCTTTGTTAGTTCAGAAAGACTTGAGGGACTTGTTTAACTAGAAACCGGTTTGTTCTGCTAGAAGATATACAGAGGCAATGAATGTCAGAGAATGTTGAAAGGAAAGCTTTATTGATATTGTAGAGAGCGATTAGTTTGATTTGTGTGTGAGAATGTGGGACGATCTGTTCTCTGCCAAAGACTTGCAGTCAATGAACCATCCCAGAAGCGCATCCTGATGATGAATTTCTAAAACTTCATATTTGATGTATTTTTGTCAGTTGTACTGAGGATCAAAGCTGCTCAGTGACAGCAAAATAGTTTCTGTGGTTATTGTTATCTTTGCGCACAAAAGGTATTCTCGTACCTTTGCAAAATTGAAGTTGAGCCACTGATGTCACATGGACTGTTTTACCGATGTCCTTATTACGTTTCTGGGTCTGGGAACATTTCAGTTCCGTTGCTGTCTAAGGGTCAGAGAGCTCTCAGATTTCATCAAACATATCTTAACTTGTGTTTCGAAGATGAACGAAGGTCTTACGAGTTTGGAACGACATGAGGGTGAGTAATTAATGACAGAAATGTCATTTTTGGGTGAACTATCCCTTTAAATTGATCAAAAGTGACAAAGATATGTACTACATAATATGAATTTTGAACTTTCAAACAATTTAGGTTACATGAGGCAAACAGGTTACAGAAAGTCGGCCTTTAAAGTCATTGTATCACATATTCACTGATTGAGTATGTACTTCAGAGGTCCCCAACCACCGGGTCGCCACCCACTACCGGGCCGTGGAAAAATTGCTACCGGGTCGCAAGAACATTCTGGGAAAAATGTGTATAGATATGACACTCTGTTATTTATTTATGTTAATGATTGTTCCAATTATTCTGTATTTTCATTGTATGCGATTGATATGGAGTAGAAATTTTACGATTTCATGTTAAATAAGTAAATGAAAGATTGCTCTGATCTGTCACATATTAGGGGTTAAACGGATCGCAGTTGATCCGTAATACGTAAGGATGAGACCCTACCGTTCGGCATGCACGTGATTCGCAGATTAGTTTGCCAATTTACACGTACAAGCAATTTTAAACCACAAGAAGAAGAAACGAAAGCGAGCTCAATTCGTTACTCACGCACTGTTCTTGCACACAATCAAACCGCACACAAGCATATACGTGTTTCAGACAGCGCGGAAATACCGAGTTGCTATATACATACACATAAAATTAGCCTGTCCTTCATGGCATTGTCATTCTCTGTGCTTTAAATTTGTTTTTCTCTTGCTTATCCGAAAAGAATAGTCCTGTCTGTGACAAAAAAAAAAACACAATATAATGCGTTGAAACACTATATAATGCTATTATAATACTATATAATAGCCTAATATATAGGCTATATATCTCCCCGGCCCCCTCTCCAGCCAGTCCGCGAGAATATTTTCCAAATGTAACCGGTCCGTGGTGTAAAAAAGGTTGGAGACCCCTAATGTACTTGATTTAGCTTGTTACAGTGTAGATGCTGCTGTTATTTCAGCGGTGGATTGAGGGATGACACTCATTTGTACTGAGGCCCTGTAGCTCTCTGTGTCCTTTTCCATTGCTCAGCCCTTCTTCCCACTACTTCACTTTGTTTTACAAGGTTGTCTGATCCGACGATTGAATCTGCTCCGGTATCTTCAGCCCATCTCGACGCCCCACTGATACACAATATTTGTTTTTCTCAGTCCTTTGTTTCTCCATTCTTGTATGGGATCTGGAGAAGTGGCTCATTTTCATTTGAAACCGAGCGCTGGCTGCTCACACGCTCAAGTGTGCTGTGGACACTGTGCTAAAAGCTTCATAAGAAAACCAATTCTATGAATTGGGACGAGAACATTTGAGGGAGATGGGACTGTGTGTGTGTGTGTGTGTGTGTGTGTGTGTGTGTGTGAGATCAGTTAGGTTTGAGCTTGAACACTTAGATTACACGTTCAGTATTACTTTACTGGTCACTTTTGTACAAACACAATTTTTCTCCTAGCAGTTGTTTTATATGGAACAATGGTAATATCACTCATAATAACAAGTCATTGTATATGGAGAATTGGGTTCAGCATAACATATTAATTGTAAACCAGCTTATTGACAAGAATGGCCGATTATACGCTTACACTAATTGTATTACAAAATATGGCTTTTTTGTAAACAAAAAATAATTTAACAAAGTAATTAAGGCTATTCCCAGTGGCATAATAATTTTAACTAAATTTTCTGATGTAAATATTAATAATGCAAGCCTACAAAATCCCCAACTTTTTGTAAATGGTCTCTCCTTTTTTGACAAACGTTTTTTTACAATTACAATCTTACAATTAGCATACATTTTAGGTTGGGGGTATGGTTCTGTTCTGGGCAACACTCCCTGCCCATCCATGCAGCCTAGCATGGATAGTAGCATGGAAAGCATAAATAACGTCTCAGGTTACTTATGTAACCATGGTTCCCTGAGTAGGGAACGAGACACTGAGT
>NW_015557379.1:2446322-2486105 GCF_001515605.1 Sinocyclocheilus anshuiensis | reverse complement strand
ATACCAAACCCAATATGTTTGAGAGTCACCAACTCGATCTAAGATATAAAGCTGGAATGGCTAGCAGTAAATCTCTAGCTGAGGGGGCAAACACCCAGTTCTCACACGAGAGGGGAGCTCGACCTACCGCATGTTCCAATGCTGGAACAGCTAGCAATAATTTACTTAGCTGAGGGAGCAACACACACAGCTCTAAAACGAGAGGGAGGCTCGGACCTACAGCATGTTCCAATACTGGAACTGCCAGCAGTAAGTTACATCGCTGAGGGAACACAGACCCAGCTCTCAACGAGAGAGGGGGCTCGCCCAGCATGATCGTTAGGATCAGAGGTAAGTGTACTGCAAGCTAGCCAAAAACTCAGCGCATCAGAGAGGCGGATTTGGAAAGGCCTAGTTCACCTGATGTTACTGGTTCCAGGTGCTCTGAGAAAACCGAGAACTCAACTCTCACGTGAGAGGAAAACTCCGAACTCAGATAGCATAGCGCGCTCATAGGCAACCCTTTGGTAAAGGGGAGCACTGCTAATACTACCACAAGAACAGCCCACGTAACCTCGGTCAGGTGGAGAGCTGGTGGTTATAGGGGAATTAGGAGCTAAGGGCAGATGTAAGACCCCCGAAGGAAACGAGTAGATACTCAAGTATCACTCTGATCCAGACGAAAGCGCTGATGCCTTGTCTGGATCACATCCCTAGGTCTTGCCTACCTCCCTTTGACCCGCGATTCCTTCTAACCCTACCCGCAGGCGGGGGAGGAGCGCGAGCACATTGCAGTGGTCAGAGAAACCTAAAGAAATAGAATTTCCAATAACCAAATGAGCCATTAGCAGCAAGCATATTTCAAGAACAATTAGATGGCCTTAAACAATAGCTTAAACATTAGCTTCTTGCTGTTGCAAGTTTACCCGGATACCAGCACTTGCAGTAACAACCAATAGCTTAAGGCAACAAGCAGGTCTAACAACAAACATTATACTGACACTAGATAAGCCTTAACAAGCAAGTAAAATCCCAATAGCTTTAAAGCAAAGACTTTTTGAAATAGCATAGACTGGGGCAGCATGCCCTTATAGAAGAAAAGAAGCAGCGAAGGGGTGCCCTTCTTTAATAAGCAGCTGAGAAGAGCGGCATGCCCCTTTAATGCAGTACAGCATAAGGTCAAAACTCGAAATTTAGGCAACAGGCATGTTGCCCTTATCCAGATAAACGTTTGCATTAATAACCTTAGTAGCAAAATCTACATACTGCGCGTTAAGTATCAAGCACATTAACGATACATTAGATAGCTTTAAGCAACAGCATATCACTGACTAAAACACAGCGTGTTGGAAATAATAGTCGGATAAGTTAATGAAACAGCATTCCCAATACTAGATGAGCCTGAAGCAGCAAGCCTATTTCATATCAGACAGCCTTAAACAACAGATTTAAAACAAGGCTCGCTGTGGTAAGTTTAACTGGGTAATGTTTCCAGCGTGTCAAAATACGAACATTTGCGATATTTCGATAATTTCGATATATCGTGCAGCCCGAGAATGAAATAAGAAACTTAGCTTAGCTTCGTGAAGACATTCAGAGATGAAAAAAGGGTGAAATGGCCAGTTGTTACGTGGATACTTTAACGCTTCTTCATATCTTGCTTCTTCCAGCCGGGAAAGCAGATCTCGTGTTAAAGTGTTGTTGATGCAGTCACATTAGCACAACTTCAGCGATGAATTGCGGGCAAAGAGTCTATGTCAATTGTGAGAAGCAGTGCTCGCTCAGGTCACTTGCAAGTCTATCGGCTTATCAATCAATCAACGCGGCGAGTTCACTTTCAAGTTCACGAACTTGAATCTGGTGAGATACTCTGTAGGAAACGAACCCTTGTCGTAAAATTCCTTAGTGAACGCTTCCTGTAGAGGTGGAATTCGCCGTCTGATTAGCTCCTGAGCAAAGCAACAGCTGCTGAATAATGACTGAAAGGACCTTATAAAGGGAATTATGATTGGCGTCGTATTCCTATAGGTAGACGTGGATCAGCTGAGAGTCAGCTGATGCAAGCTTGACTGACATGACCTGCCAGAACTAATGCTTCAATTGATTTTAAAAAGACCCTTTAAATTCATAAAAATATTCCTGAATATATTTTTAAGAAATAATTTTTTTAACTTTCACCTTAAAAATATAACGTTTTTTTGTACACTCACATGTATTAAGAAAAATATGTAATTAATTTATAATTGATGGTGACACCACTTGACATTTGACACAACGATAGGCCAGAACCGCCCAAACCACAACTGATGGCATTCTGAAAGAAGCATATCCTTCTGGAATAACAGAGACTGGGGCAGCAGCAACTTACAGGAGAAGGCAGCGAAGGGGTGCCCTTCTTTATAAGCAGCTAAGAAGAGCAGCAAGCCCCTTTAATGCAGTACAGCATATGGTCAATACTCGAAATTTAGGCAACAGGCATGTTGCCCTTATCCAGATAAACGTTAGCATTAATAACAACCTTAGTAGCAAAATCTACATACTGCGCATTAAGTATCAAGCACGTTACCAATACACTAGATAGCTTTAAGCAACAGCATATCACTGACTAAAACACAGCATGTTGGAAATAATAGTCGGATAAGTTAATGAAACAGCATTCCCAATACTAGATGAGCCTGAAGCAGCAAGCCTATTTCATATCAGACAGCCTTAAACAACAGATTTAAAACAAGGCTCGCTGTGGTAAGGTTAACTGGGTAATGTTACCAGCGTGTCAAAATACGACAGCATGCCTAGCAAACATGTTACTGAACAACTAGCCTTAAACAATGAGCAATAGCATATTTGCCAACATAGCATTAGGCAATGAGAATGAAATAAGAAACTTAGCTTAGCTTCGTGAAGACATTCAGAGATGATAAAAGGGGGAAATGGCCAGTTGTTACGTGGATGCTTTAACGCTTCTTCATATCTTGCTTCTTCCAGCGGGGAAAGCAGATCTCGTGTTAAAGTGTTGTTGATGCAGTCACATTAGCACAACTTCAGCGATGAATTGCGGGCAAAGATCGAGTCTGTCAATTGTGAGAAGCAGTGCTCGCTCAGGTCACTTGCAAGTCTATCGGCTTATCAATCAATCAACGCGGCGAGTTCACTTTCAAGTTCACGAACTTGAATCTGGTGAGATACTCTGTAGGAAACGAACCCTTGTCGTAAAATTCCTTAGTGAACGCTTCCTGTAGAGGTGGAATTCGCCGTCTGATTAGCTCCTGAGCAAAGCAACAGCTGCTGAATAATGACTGAAAGGACCTTATAAAGGGAATTATGATTGGCATCGTATTCCTATAGGTAGACGTGGATCAGCTGAGTGTCAGCTGATGCGAGCTTGACTAACGTGACCTGCCAGAACTAACGCTACGCTCCATCTGTTAGCAGATATATTCATAGTGTTTGTGATAAATGTACCTTTTGTAATATATCTGTTGAAGATATTGAACATTTATTTTTCTATTGCCCTTTTTCTATTTCATTTAAAATAGACATAACAAAAAAATTAAACAAAGCCCTTAATTTAGAACCTCATGATATTTTACTTTGTTTTCAAAACCCATCTTTTTCTGATAAACACATATACATTATTAATCTGTTAATTATCTTAGCAAAGTTTTATATTCATATGTCAAAAGAAATTCAAAAGAAACCATCATATATTACATTTTGTAACACTGATCTTAAAATATACTTCAAAACCCTTTCTAATATGAGATCACAAAATAAGAAGCTTGTAAAACAATAAAAATTCTAAAGCTTTTCAAATTTATGTAACTGCCCTAATGTATATAACTTATAATGTATATAACAGAAAAAAAGTACTGGCAGCTCATTAAACGGGACACTATCCATTAATTTTACAGACATTTCCATTAACTCTAATACACAGCACAATGCAGTGTAAAAATCAAAATAAAAACACCTGTCAAAAATAAATGTAGAAAAAATCCTTCAAATTATAAAGTACATTATAACCTTTTTTACAAAAATTAAAGAAATATTTAATTCTTTTTTTTTTTTGAAGTCTTTCATATCATTGAGGTACTAGTTTTTATTAATATTTTGAATCCGTTTTTATTTTTATATTTTCCATTTGTATTTTAATTTCAGATATGTTTGTAATAATTTTGTTGTGTGTTCTTGTCATTTTAGTAGCTTTTGTCCATATGGTTTTTATTAATTGTTATGTCAGTTTTAGTCAGTTTTTTAGTTTTTCAAGTAAAAATTAAGCGTTAGCGTTAGTTCTGGCAGTTCACGTGAGTCAAGCTTGCATCAGCTGATCCTCAGCTGATCACATCTACCTATAGGAATACGACACCTATCGCGGCATTCCTATATAAGCTCTATTCAGTATTATTCAGCAGCTTTTCAGCTTGCTCAGGAGCAAATTACCCTCCTCCATCCCCAGCTCCTCCTTTTGCCACAGTCAGGACTTGGCTTTCTGATATTCCTTGCTAATCAGACTCCTTTATCTTGAATAAAGTGTTACACTTAAATATCATTAAGTACATTAATGATATCTGCCTTGTTCTGTTCTGTTAACCCTAGGGGGGTTATTATTGCTGCTCTCCCTGCTCATTCATGACCGGCTGCATGGATGGGCAGGGAGTTTTTTGCCCAGAACAGAACCATAGCACCAAACCAAACTTTATGCTAAGTATCTATCATTTTGACGATAGTGGTCCTGACAGAACTAAATTTAAATGAGAACATGAGAAATCTAGCTGAAATAAAAAAAGTTTTTTTTTTAATAATTTATTTTATTTTATTTATTTCAAGTAGTGAAATTATTTTGTAATGATTTTTTATTTTTATTTTCCCCATGGTTTTAATTTTAGTTTTAGTTAAGTTTTAGCTATATAATTTTTTTTTATATTGCTTTGTCCTTTGAGCTTGGCAGATGTGAGTGAATGACACATTGGTAAGTAAATGATGACAAAATGTAATTATTAGTGAACTATTCTTTTCAGTGACATTGAGCCAGTTGTACAATATAGAAGTAGTTCAACACTTCCAATCTTGTGTGTGTGTGTGTGTACATATGTATACATGGATATATGGATGTACATATATGGATATGTACAGTATATAAAGAAAGTATCAAACCTGATTGTTTATATTATTGCAAGATGTAACTCACATCTTGATCACCCAACTCTTTATATAAAGTTGGAAATATAACTCTGTCTGACTTTCTTCGTACACATGCAGTGTACCTAAGTATAGGGCGATATATATTTCATAGCAAATCTCAGCTAGATTGCTTGTATCATCACAAAATGGAAACTGTTGCCCAGCTCCAATTTGCTACAATAAATGTGACTATAAAGAATGAAGCTATTAAGATTTTATAAACATAAACATCCTGATTTTCTGTAAAGCCGCTTTGAAAGGCTCTATAAAAATAAATTTGCCTTGACTTGAACACCTACTGATGGTGTGTCGTCACCACAGGAGCAGCTAATGAGTGTTTCACTGATGAAGCCACAGGGATACACAGCTTCAAACAGAGGTGTTAGTCACACCAGATTCTTCAAGATGCAGAGGAAGATGACCAGCAAAGTCCATGTCACATTCAGAGCGGAGCGGGTAGCTGTACTTGACTTCATAGCCTTGATCGGTCTAAACACTTCAAACCAGGAGTCCACAGAAACAGTCCTATATGCGACAAACTAGCTGCCTCTGCGTGTTAAACTGAGATACTGAAAAACATATCACATTTATATTTAAATCAAATTGTTGTGTCACAACATTTTCTATGTAACTCACAGGAATATTTATTCCAAAAAGCCCTGTACAATTACATTGTAATTTAAAATGCATCTTTTGCATTTTTAAATCTAGCATTGTTGTAAAATTTATTAAAAACAAACTGCCGACAGAAATGCAAATATTTTTTCGATATTATCTTTATAATGTCATATTTTAAATAATCATTTTAGTATGTTAAAGTGCCCCTATTATGGGTAATGAAAGATTCATATTTTGGTTTTGGGAGTCCCCAACAACAGGTTGACATGAATGTAAGGTCAAAAAACACTTTCATTGTCTTATAATATGCATTTATTTTTACCTTACTTTCTCAAGGACTCCCAAACAATTCGATCAACGATTCATTTTTCCAAACCCCTCCTTTGCATGATGCTAATCTGCGGTGATTGGTCCGATTGGTCTCATTTTCATTTCATCATGTCTGTAATGCCTGATAAAGCAGCGTTTGTGAGCGCAGTGCTGCTTTGTGTACAGCGTTACCGGGGAAACAGCTATTTTACCGCTGCAAATGGCACCTACACTCTTAAAAATAAAGGTGCTTCAAAAGGTTCTTCAAGCGATGCCATAGAAGAACCATTTTTGGTTCCACAAAGAACCATTCAGTCAAAGGTTCTTTAAAGAACCATCTCTTTCTTACCTTTTTATAATCTGAAGAACCTTCTTTCGCCCCAAAGAACCTTTTGTGAAACAGAAAGGTTCTTCAGATGTTAAAGGTTCTGTATGGAACCATTTAGACAAAAAGGTTCTTCTATGGCATCGTGAAGCACCTTTATTTTTAAGAGTGTAGGTGTAGACACACAACAAAAGGTGGCCAACTGAGAAAATGTCTGGAGCCGTTTTTGGCCCGTCTCTCTGTTTTTGATTGTGTTGGCTTCTAGCATAGGCAGTTCACCGTGCGTCTTAATGTGTAGGGGTTAAATGTGTCAGATAATGTTATCTCCACTTTGCACTGTGTGTATAATTTAGTGTGTGCCTTTTTTATTATTACAGTTTAAAATAACTGCTTTCTATTTTAATGTAGAAAAGGCTGAACTTTCAACAGCTATTACCAGTCTTCAGTGTCACATGATCCTTTAGAAGTAATTCTGATATGCTGATTTGCTGCTTAAGAAACAATTCTTATTATTAGCAATGTTGAAAACAGCAGTGCTGTGTAGAAAGTCATATTTAATCAATTTAGTGCATCCTTGCTGAATAAAATAATTAATTTATTAATTAAATATTTAAACGGTAGTGTATATACACTACACACACACACACACACACAAATATGTAATATGTAAATGTTTTTTTATTCGAATTAACCATTTTTCAATGTTAAATTAAGCATATTTATAATTAACATTTATTTTCAACACGGTTGCTATCTTGCATTAAATTTATGTAAGAGCTGTATTATTAATAAAATATTATTTTCCATATTTTTCTTTGATTAGTGGCCAGTTGGGCCAGTGTTAGTTTTATAGATACTCTGGTGACAAAAATTGTAATTAAATAGTGATAAACTTAAAACCGAACCATACTTTTGAGCCCAAAATATCTAGATAGGCAGCCTGCTAGGTTTTCGATTTCTACTGTATCTATCCACTCAAGAAGAAAAATCTATCATTAAAATAATTATTTAATACTCAAAAATACATGTTCACAAACACACTCCATAAATGCTTATTTTAAACACTTATTTTCACACACACACACACACACACACACACACACACACACCTCCCTCTCATTTCTCTTTGTCAAACACACATGGTTTAATTCAGGGCTGTCTTAGCCATGCAGATAATTCTTTTGCAGCAATATTAGCAGCCTGTTCCTTCTCAGGGAAAATCATTAGATGCCAAAATTAGACACAAAATCACTAGAAACAATGAGCTATTGTCTGTTTTCTAATGGAAATGAGCATATCAATGCACAAAGAACTGTTACATGTTACAATAATGTCGCAGCTGCTTTCAGCAAAGGCTGTGTCACTTTGTGAATATGGTTTTGCTGTCTTTTTAACATTTGACTTTGTGAAAATTAGCACATGCATTTCCCTGTCAATGCATTTTATATCTGACTTCCAAATCTGCTTATGAAGTTGCTATGGCTGCACCTAAAATGTGTACAGTCATATAACTTGTCAAAGCTGTGAATTTTGTCATTTATGCCAGCTGCGGTATATGCTTCTAATGTGTACATGTGTCCCGTTGGTACATGTGTGAGTGTGTTTTTGTGTATAAAGTTGTGTTATGCCCTCAGTGTGCCAACCTCTTCAACCTTCCCTGGCACTCAAACCCACATAAAGCAGAACGTGCCAATGAAACGGCTGGGTTTGTTCAATAGAGGAACTCTCAAACTCATTGCCCTGCCAGATTCAGTATTTACATATTCAGATAAGTCAAACGGTGGCCATGTTCTCACTACATGAAGCTGCAGGCTCACAGAAGCTCAAATGCCTTTGCACAGACTGTGTAAGACATGCTCTAGTTCTGGCGTTCTGGCCTTGATTCACTCGTTAGCTTCAGTCTCCTCTTCATGTGGGCTTTGTTTACTTCTTCTGTTTGCACACAGTGATGTCTCTTTGCTCTAAATAAATGTTTAGAGAAATCTTATTGACTAAATGATGTTTCAAGTTGGCGGATGGTGTTGAAAGCTGTAGCCTTTGCTCTTGCTCTACTTTTGTAATAATTTTCATTTTACAGCAAACATAAATAGTCTTTTATGCTGACCAAGCTTGCATTTATTTGATTAAAAATGTAGTAAAATCAGATTTAGAAATATTATTACAATAACAATATAATTAAAACAACTCTTTGTTGTATTTTAACTATATTTTAAAATGTATCGTAATGTATTCCTGTGATGCAAAGCTGAATTTTCAACAGTCATTACTCCAGTTTTCAGTGTCACATGATCCTTCAGAAATCATTCTAATATGCTGATTTACTGCTCAAGAAACATGTCTCATTATTATCCATGTTGAAAATGGTTGTGATGCTTAAATATTTTTATTGTAATATTGTGATACATTGTTTTTATGGATTCTTTGATGAATGGAAAGTTCAAAAGAACAGTATTTATTTACAAAAAGAAACCTTTTGTAATATAATAAATGTTTTTACTGTCACTTGATCAATTTAATGTATCATTGCAGAGTAAAGTATTAATTTATTAAAAGAAAAGAAAAGAAAATTGACCTCAAACTTTTGAAGGGTATTGTATGTCAGGCGATATTAGAGATTTTTCTCATTTATCAATATTGGAAATATATAGGATTTAATTGTGCATGATCATTTCCCCCTTTTTTATGTTAAAATAAACAAAAATTATATTAAAAATGCAATATTTTATTAATTCATTTATTTAAATCTCTTTGAGTGTCTAGGAAAGTGCTATATAAATGTAATAAATTATTATGAATTATTTATTTATTTAGACAAATGTGACCCTGGACCACAAAACCAGTCATAAGGGTCATTTTTTGTAAAATTGAGATTAAAGTGCCCCTATTATGGGTAATGAAAGTTTCATATTTTGGTTTTGGTAGCCCCAACAACAGGTTGACATGCATGCAAGGTCAAAAAACACTTTCATTGTCTTATAATATGCATTTATTTTTACCTTACTTTCTCAAGGACTCCCAAACAATTCGATCAACGATTCATTTTTCCAAACCCCTCCTTTGCATGATGCTAATCTGCGGTGATTGGTCCGATTGGTCTCATTTTCATTTCATCATGTCTGTAATGCCTGATAAAGCAGCGTTTGTGAGCGCAGTGCTGCTTTGTGTACAGCGTTACCGGGGAAACAGCTATTTTACCGCTGCAAATGGCACCTACACTCTTAAAAATAAAGGTGCTTCAAAAGGTTCTTCAAGCGATGCCATAGAAGAACCATTTTTGGTTCCACAAAGAACCATTCAGTCAAAGGTTCTTTAAAGAACCATCTCTTTCTTACCTTTTTATAATCTGAAGAACCTTCTTTCGCCCCAAAGAACCTTTTGTGAAACAGAAAGGTTCTTCAGATGTTAAAGGTTCTGTATGGAACCATTTAGACAAAAAGGTTCTTCTATGGCATCGTGAAGCACCTTTATTTTTAAGAGTGTAGTGGCAAAGAATGAATTAGCATTTTTATTCAGACCAATGCGAAAAGACCAACAAGTGGGCGGGCAATATGCTAATGTTTCATGTTGACGTCAACACGAAACGGCTTGGGATTCGTTTTAAAAACGACTCGTTTCAATGATTCAGAGTCGACTCTTTCTTTTGAGAGACAATAACTTTATACGGTGCACTTTCAGATTTAAAACTTTGCTGGATGTTTTCATTCACTTAGAGCTGTGTTACACACTGCAAATAATTTTTCAAAAATCCATAATAGGGGCAATTTAATAAACAAACAGTCAGCCATTATTTTGTTATAAAAACAATATTTATCTAGCTATCTCTTGCTGTATCATTTTTTTGGACTTTATATTTTGAGCCCTTTGCATGGGAATGATTATGTTTGGGAATGTCTTTCCTCAAACCACCTCTCAGTGTTTATACTTCAGCGGTGTCATGTAAGCTTAGAGAAGTTAGTGCAAAGGTGTTTGTTCTAAAGAAGATAAGACAGCTGGATTTGGGCAAACAAGACACTGCTGAAGGCATCGCTGAGGCGAAACTCTTGTGTATATTGTTTTACTCAGTTACTTCACTGAGAGACATTGTGTTTTGTGGCTTTGCCAAGGGATACATGTGTTTTATGTTTCATTCTTCCATATAAAAATGGAATAAGATTAAGAATAAGACTGGGGCTAGTTGTCAAAAGCACTATATCTCAGTAACGATAAGGCATTGGGGCATCAGCCATCATATTTTTTTTTTATTTAATATCTGTTGGATAAAAAGGATACTGAGATACATTCAGGCAAGAATCAACTGCATAAAGCCTGCATTGTTTTTATAAATTACAGTTTGGACTAAGTTGCCACATGTCGTCTCGTCTGAATCATTAGAGTAATATGCACAAATCAAGCACCATTTACAAGCAGATGCAATTCAAAACAGTTCTAAACAAATATGTTGTTGGATTTTGATGTAAGAAGACAAAATGGAATGGACTTTTTTCACTGGACGAAGCATTATTGTGGATTACATAATCATTGGCCAGAAGCAATGGTTTAAGTTAAAATGCTAAATGATGAATTTGTTTCTTACAAGCATGCAGCTTTTTACTTCACAAGATGTTAATTGAGGTACTGGAGTCGTATGTATTACTTCTGGATTATTGTAATGATTTTATCAGTTTTTTGGACTTCTTACGGCACCCATTCACTGCAGAGGATCCATTGGTGAGCAAGTGATGTAATAATACATTTCTCCAAATGTATTCTGATGAAGAAACAAACTCATCTACAGCTTGGATGGTATGAGTGTGAGTACATTTTAATTATTCCTTGAAAGGCATGTGCCTTTACAGACATTGACTGAAGGACAAAGTGTGGCAGCTAGCCACAGTCTCCACACAAAAGCTAAAATGTGTGAAATTCTGAATGAATCTTGAAGTGCTCATACCTTTCTTTTGAAAGTTCCTCCAAACACCACTCAAAGCTTGTGCTGTGCTCATTTCCCAGTGTTCTGCAGCGGTCTGAGAGAGTCGTGCTGAATGGAGACTGTGTGGAGTTGATCAGTGTAGAACTAATTAAAGGGCAGAATGGATCAGTCATTTCCACCCTCCGCTCTCATGACACACTTGGTATTTAAGGAGCTTTACAGAAAAGATGAACACCAACCGTGAAATGTTCAAAAACAGCAGACCTGAAAGCAATGCCCAGAAAACTGCTTCTTGATAATTCATCTTTCAACTATTCTTTGAAGCTTTAGTTTTTTGTTTTTTTTTTCCCCCACCCCACTCACAACTGCTGCTTCTGTCACTTTTTCTCTTGACGTTTCAGACACGCTCTCCACTTCAATTCAGCGCCAGGCGCGAGTCAAGCGAGCGCGGAAATGGTACTGTGGGATATCTGGGATATCTACAACAGTAAAAGAACCAAAACCCCAGAAGACATTAAGCAAATAAATATAACAAACAATAGGGTAAAAATTACAAACTATTTCCATGTCTTCAACCTTTTTTATGTACGGAAATCCCGCTTTCTTTCACCCGTTCTCTCTCATACACGCACACACATACAGTAGACACGCACTCGCGCGCACACACGCGGAGACGCAAACAGAAACTTGTCATCAGTGCTGCGGCTGCCCTGCGAATTTATCAATAAAAGAGTTTAAGTAGAAGCTGCTGCTGAATACTGCTGAGAGACGCACAGACGCAAGTATTCACACGCACTTAATCTCTCCCTCTCTCTCTTTCACTCTCTCTCTCTCTAATAACTGGAAATGCAATTTGTTTGAATTCTCAAACAAATTAAGAACCTACATTTGATTTTTATTGACTGACCGCAAGCACTTATTGCGATAGAATACACTGTAACGGTTTTCACTGATTTTTGTTTGCTTGGGTGGTAATATTAGGCCTATTATATTAATAGGGAAGGGGGGCCCAAAAATTTGTTTTGCTTATGTCACGAAAAGAGGTAAATCCGGGCCTGTTCATATCAAAGTACGAAATAAACTACGTGCATGCAATGTCGTGGTCAATTAAGTCATGAAGTTACCAAAATGGCAATTAAAGCTGCCTTAAATCCGATTTAACTCGTCAGCTCATTAATAGAGACTTTAAGACCTGAAATGGTCATAAAAGGTAAAACGATTTGAGAGAAAATATGATGCTTGTCAGATCCATGTCACGTTCAGCAGTGGCAGCT
The DNA here is from genome assembly GCF_001515605.1 of Sinocyclocheilus anshuiensis. Classification (NCBI taxonomy): domain Eukaryota; kingdom Metazoa; phylum Chordata; class Actinopteri; order Cypriniformes; family Cyprinidae; genus Sinocyclocheilus; species Sinocyclocheilus anshuiensis. The sequence goes on along the minus strand of NW_015557379.1, from coordinate 2,473,510 downwards.
CTTAAAGAAATAACAGCCAAAATAACCTAATAACCAGCTGCTGTAATGTCTAATCAAAGGACAAAGAAAAAAAAGAGGAAAAAAAGAACTTTTATAGCTTTAAGGATTCATCTATATTTAATTTAGAACTTAGTGTTTGATATATGTATATATATATAATATAATCTGCATGCAGTGTTTTTACAACGATAACGATACAACTAGTTCCTAGTTACCACATCCATCATGTTATAAATACATAAATAAATGTAAAGATGAGAATTAGCAGAAAATGTGAGATACTGTATTATATCAATATCTGAATCATGATATGATAATACTGTGATCATTTATCATTTATATTTAGTGCATTTTTAGTGTAATTTAAAACTTTTTCACTTATTTCACTCAATTATATTTTTGCATCTTCTGAGTTTGGTTTCTGGTCACATAGATATAACTTATAATAATAATAACTTATAATAATAATAATAATATTTTATAGTCAATAATGTTTATAAAAGTGTGTGTGCATAGTTAAAAATGCTAATATTACATATTATCATACTAATACCATACTATTATATATTATTTTAATCATTATCATATATTGTATAATTATGTATCATTATTGTAGTGTAGATATATTGTCTGCTGATCCGATATTATAATTATAATTTTGAATATAATTTTTCTGTCCTCTAAGGCGAATGAGCTTTGTGTGAGGAGCAGACTGAAATTTAACTTTTTATTCATAGAAAAATTTCCCCTTAATTGCAGCTTTTAAGAATATTCTGCGTGCTTCATATTCTCAACCCAAACATATCATTAGGTGATTTTGTTTTTTCAGTGTTTGAACAGCCAACAAATACCTCAAATATTTCAGCCCAGAACCCACTGATGGTCTCCTGTGGTGTTTTATCCAGACAGGCTCTTTGATCCTCTTGTGGTGGTTTGACGTTTTTGTAGCTTTTCGTCTTTATTTTTACATTCCAGCATGAGACCATCCTATCAATCACAGCAACAATGGCCGTCTCTCTCAAATGCTCTTGAATGACAAATTGGAGCTGGAACGAGACAGTGGTCAGAGAGATATTTCCCAGTGCTGTCATAAGATCGCTGCACAAGAGAGAGAAAAAGATCTCATAGTTGACTGAACTATTGAAGTGAGAGTTGTGTTTTGTTGAAACAAGAAGAAACACATTGCTTGTTTTTAATAGTTTTTTTTTTTTTTTGCAAATCAAACTATCCTGGTAACAAAAATGAAAAAAAAAAAATACTAAACTACTTCTGTAATCAAAATTTTGCTATGTCAGTAAATGTACATGTATCATAGTCCAGCAAAATATCCAGCACTGTCAGGACTAAAGAGAGATGTGTGTTTCTCATGTGTGATTACAGTTTGTAATTATAATACTAAAGAGCAGAAAGCAGGCCTCAAAGACATTTCAAAGTTTTTTTTACATACATCTTCAGAAACCTCAAAGGAGCTCAGACTGCAGGCGGGATGATATAGCAACCTTAATGTTCACCAGTTCTGCATTTGCAGCTAAATAATCACAGATCTGTATATTCTGATGACATCAGTTGTTGGTTTGTGCCCCTGTAGTTTTCTCTTTGCCCATCAATTTTAAGGACCTTAGAGAGCAAAAGTGACCGCAGCAGGAGAGCCGGCATATAAAGAGAGTGTTTCTTTGTCCTTCACCAGTGTTTTGTTGCACCTCAGGGGGAAAACACAGTGTGTAAAGTCATAGGGTCTCAAACTACACACACTGACTCGCCTCTGATGCCGAAACTAATCCGTTAACAGCTAAACGTCCCATAACGGATCAAACAGGGGTGTATCTGCTGCTGTGTGTCAATGACATGAAAGTGCAACAGTGTTTGTCATTGCTAATGTGATGATGATGATGATGATGATGATGATGATGATGATGATGTTGATGTTTAATTGGCTAAACTAAATTATAAATAGAGATCTAACCAATCTGTTTATACAAAGTGAACATGTTGTGACATCAGTTCTGTTCATACTTCGCTGAAAAAACGGTTGTGAGTCCTGAAAATTTACGGATGTTGTGAGTCATTTACGGAGTTTAGTCATCAGATGTGGTTGGTACTCCCGTAGATACCTGAAATGTGTTTGAAAGCAAAAATCAAAAGATTTTAATGTGCTTTATGTATTATTTTGCCTGTACTAAAGCATAAAAATACCATAATATGTTTGCAGATTATTAGTAAACATGCTTAGTTCATATACTTGTTTTGTTTTTTTTCGAAAAACAATGCTACATCTAGTTATTCAGCTTTGAAATGTGTGTTCCGTGTCAGAATGTCTTTTTTTTTGTTTTGGTCTGTGTGATTCCACCAGCTGCCAATTTACCTAATAGTATTTTGACACCCCGGGTTGCCAGTTGGCAGAAAAAAACAGCGTGTTGCAGCCATAGAAGCCAGCAAACGAACTGGGTCCGAGATCACGGATTCTACGAGGCTCCTAAAAAGCCTCTGTATCCATTCAAAAAGCTCTATGACCAGAGTCATATTAAAACGTGGATAAATCAAATCATCAGCTCATCGCCTTCCATTGTCAATTGCATACGTTCCTGTTGTGTGTCATTAATCTAGCAACCCGCGTGAATTTGGACTGCAGTAAACATTTTAGCCACTAGCTGTCAATATTACAATACTGCACCTTTAAACTGCTTAACACTTAAAAAGATTTTCTAAAAAAGATTTTAAAATGCTTCAAACGTAAAAGTGCTTTAAACTTAAAATCTTCAGGCTTTTCAGTCTACTTCAAACTTTCTGTCCAGGCTTTAACAACATAAAGTTTTACTTTTTTTTAATCTAGTTTGACATGCAATATCATTATATGTTGCATATTTTTGTTCACTGGTTGCTTTGAATAAAAATGCAGGTTGCCTAGCGCAGCCATTTATTATGTTTTCTTCCTCATGTAAACATCTAGAACATTTTTCATTAGAAGTAAAGCTATTCTGTGCTTCAGGTACAACACATCTATTTCACATGCTCATAAACACGTATGTGTATAATACATCGTATACTTGTTCAATCGATGTTGATTTATCAAGCCATGATGAAGATTCTAGAGAATCCCATGCCTGACTTATACCAGACTGACAGCGGGTGACCAATGAATAGAGTTAAATGTGAAAATACAGTCGTAAAATAAAAAGTAACTGCTAATAAAATAAGTCCTCGAGTCTTATAATGGAAGGATGGATATAATTGCGTGCTTGTGTGTGTGTGTGTGTTCAAGACATAAAGAACGGGAGATTGTGTGTGTGTGTGTGTGTGGTGTTTTGCATGCTCCCAGGCATTTCACAGTGTAAGGGAGCCATTTTATTGGCAATCACACAAATCTGCCACTTGCTCAATATTTAATGAGCTGAACAAATGAAGCACAGAGAGGGATCTATGGAGTCTCTGTATCAGCACTGCCGCCCGAGAGGTCCGACTTCATACCCGACACTCACATTACTGCCAACTACCCTCTTTTTCTGCTATTTTTCAGCTTTTTTGTTTGTTTGCAATACTATTTCTGAAACACATTATAGAAAAATGAAGTTGTTGGTGTGAAATACCAGTTTGTTAATGCTGATTTTAATTCACTTTATGGTTTATTATGAACTATAGTGAGATCTCACAGTACTCAGGACCTACAAGTATGAGTGACTTGAACTTCAGACTGATGCATTATGGACTGAATAAACTCTGTATAAAAATACTTGATAGCTGTATTGTTGTTAACTTTATCTATCTTTATCTAACTTTATTTATTTTTTAAATAATTATTTATTATATTTTAATTTCTAATTATCTTTTTAAATGCACTTTAAGTAGTAGGGTCAAGATATATCACTATATGGAAGTTTGGAATAATACACAATAAATTTATTCATTTAACAAATGCAATTATGAATGAATCTAATGTAAAATAAATTTTTAAATTCTAATATTTATTTTTGCAAATTGATACTTTAAATGATAGGGACATAAGTTATATGGCAAGTTTTATAATAATTAATACATTTATTTATTTAATATTATTTAATAAAAGGATGAATGAACGAATGCAATTTCGATGATTTGTATCATTTAATTTTTGATCATTTTAATTTAATTTAATTTTTTATTGACATTTTAAATAGCAGGGACATTATGTTATTTTGGCAGTTTAAAATGAATAAATAAATGATTTTTTTAATTAATATTTATTCTAACTTGAATAATTGCTTTTACAAATGCAATATAATTACATGCAATTTTATTATATTTGTTTATTTATTTATGCATCTTATATATTATATTTTATTGGATTATTTTAATATTAAGGTTATGATGTGTCATTATATGGCACTTTTTTTGGATTGTGTGCGCTGACAGGGAAAAAAAGGGGAAAAATGTACCTTTAGCTCATCTCTTGTACCTCGAAGGTACATCTTAGTGCCTTATCTACCCCTAAAGGGAGCATATTAGTATCTTAAGATGATAAATGTACCCTTAAGGAAATAATATGCACCCTTTATGGGTAGATAAGGAACACAGGTGTAACTTTGAGAGTGCTGGTCCAGTGACAAGCTCATACTCCTTCTAAAGATACAATTCTGTACACATTTCCCAGCAGTGTACAGTATACACGTGGCTTTGTAATAGTATTTGTTACATACTAACTGTGTAAGTGTAAACACTTTTGGTTCTGTGTATTGGTAAACTATTAGCATGTTTCAACCTCTCCTCTAGACTTCATCTCTTCCTTGTCCCAGTATCTGATGGTATTATTGAGCTCAGATCTGTGAGGATTTCTGTTCAGAAGTAAACGGGCTGTTCTCTGATGGTTCAGGGTGGCATTAGGCACAGATCACTTCAATCAGTCACTGATTGATTGCAGCGCGGTGGTGAGAATAACCTGTCTTACCTTCTCTCAGCTTCACCCAGGCTGCATCCCAGTTTGCATAATTCTTCTATAGGTGCTAGAAAAATTAACTCTGCTGATAAATGAGTCTTGATGGATCCCTTTGTCCAGGGTCCCAATTTCTGTTTGCCACATCTGATTGAACTGAGAAAACCTACCGACCTTGAAACAGTCCCAAACACTTCACTAGCGACTATTCTGAGCTGTGACGTCAAAGACAGCAGACAGGGAATTAAATGCAAGTTAATTTTATGCATTTAAGAGCCCTAAAATGTCTCTGGCAAAACATCTACATTAATATAGTGCAATATACAACATCTGTATGTTGCATGCAAAACATTTTGCAATTTTTAAAAGGCTGAAATGGATAAATTTTATTTTTTTGGTCTATATAGTGTAGTTACAGCATCTCAAGGGCAAACTAGGCCATGCTAACTAGCAATAACTTGACCCATTGAGTCCAACAAATGAATTAGGGTTGTGCACCATACAGAATTGAACTGAGATCATCTAAATCCTGAATTTGGAATTGAGGCAGCAGACAGGATGCAGAATTGCAATTCAAATTTGAATGTATGGAAGATCATTAAAATTAAGATTGAGGTAACTGATTTCAAAGATACTTTTAATTAAAAAGTAAAATTTGTCAAGACAAGCTTTGAATGTTTGCTTTGACAAAAGCTTGTTCAAAAGTTTTGAGAAAAAAAGAGTTGTCAAGGTTTAAAGGCTTTACGCATAGAAAATGATCTTATAATAATATTCATCCTAACATCCTTTTATTCAGCAAGGATGCATTAAATTGCTCAAAAGTGACAGTAAATACATTTATAATATATGATTTCTGAAGGATCATGTGACATTGAAGACTGGGTTAATGGCAGTTGAAAAAAAAATGCTTTGCCATCAGGAATAAATTAAATTTTAAAATATGTTTAAACAGAAACTGTTATTTAAAATTGTAGTAATGTTTAATTACTCTTTTTACTGTAATTTTAGTCAAACAAATGCAGCCTTGGTAACCATAAAATACCTTTTGCTATTAGCAAACCATTAACTATGACTTTTGCCTCAATAAACTCATAATTTGCTGCTTATTATTAATTAGTAAGGTAGTTGTTAGGTAGTTTAGGTATTGGGTAAGATTAGGAATGTAGAATATGGTTATGCAGAATATGTGCTTTATAAGTACTAATAAACAACTAATATGTTAATAAGAGGCATGCTAATAAGCAATTTGTTTATAGGGAGAATTGGTCCCTATACTAAAGTGTTACCAGAATTCTTTCAGAAGCATTAAAACAAATCTTACAGACATTTAGAATTTTAGTGTATGTTTGAAATGACATCTATATGAATGGCTGTTTTGTCATATGTAATAACTATTATTATTTAATAACTTAATTAGCTTTTGTGGATCTGGGATGGAAGAGCCCTTCTTTTACCAGAATGCGTCTGTGTTAAATGTCTTCTTTTTTTTTTTTTTTCCTCAAATGTTTAAGTTTCACACTCATTAATTCAAAGGGAGCCAATTATTCAATTAGAAATTTTGTGCAACCCTGGCTCACAGTCTGTATTATAAAGCTATTTTCTTATGATATAATCAGTCTTTGAAGTCAGGCAGAGACTCCAGTGATGGAAACATACATGTCAGAGCATAAAAGTGAAAGAGAACATAATCATTTACAAAGAAAACACAGCTAATATGTAAAAGATCACTGGGCAGGCAGAGCGTGTCTCCAGATCTACACTGTCAAATCCTCGAAAATCAATAGCACCTCCATTTGTGTGTGTGTGTTTAGGAAGGTGGGCCATGAAGGATCATGCTGTCAAAATACTATATCCTCATCTAAACAGCAGCTCCATTTCTCTGGGTGTCCTAATCCCTGCAGTCATCCAACTACAGCTAATTCACATCACCGACAGCCCTCGCTCACACTCCTCCCTCCCTCTCAGACTCTGCTTTTCTGACTCACGCCCCCCGTCCCTTAGTCCTTAATCCACTCCATCTTCTTCATCACTTTGTCTTCCTCCATGCATGTTTTTGAGGTGACTTTCTCGCGTAGAGGCTCGCGGATCTGGTATCGCTTTATAATTCTGTTGGGATATTCTCATGAGACTGAACATATTCTCCGTCTTTACTTCCTCTCACTCTCTCTGTGCCCTCTTATTTTCTTGCTCATTTCATTTCTGTCCTTATTCTTATTCTCATATTGTATATGTTCTGTCTCAGTATTCCCTCTTTCTCTACACCTCCCCAAATCTCTTGGCAGTCTCTGCAACTTGCAGTCCAGTCCATCTGTTTTCATTCATTAGGACAGATCTGCTTCTCTGGCTATCTGACACCTTTTCACGTTGTACTGCACAATGTAATTAAGAAAGGCTGGGGAATCATGTCTGCGGATACTGGCCAGACGCTTCCTCTCCTCTTCACCTCCTCCTTGCCTTTCTCCTGCTTTCTCAGGTCTCTGGTGCCGAGGGTGATTAAAGGAATAGTTCAGCCAACACTGAAAATTCCGTCATTATTTAATCACCCTCAAGTCATGCCAAACCTGTGTGCTGTTGTTTTTTGAGTAGAACACAAAATTAGATTTTTTTTTTATGTTTTTCAGGTCAACATTAAAGTCGTATGCTATTTTCTAAGTCTGCTAAAGCTATGCAACAGCTTTGTATGAAGAAAAGACTGAAATTTAGGTTGTTATCCACAGAAAATCTTCTTGGTTGAAGTTTCAAATCAAACATGGCACCATTTGATGCCTATATATTTGATTTGTACTCTTAAAAATAAAGGTTCTTTATTGGCATCAACGGTTCAGTGAAGAACCTTTAACATTCTTGGAAACTTTCCTTTGCACAAAAGGTTCTTTAGTGGAAAACAGTTATTCAAAATATTAAAATGTTCTTCGCACTAAGAAAAAAAAAAGTTTATTTCTATGACCTTTCTATGGCGCAATGAAAAATGACCTTTCTATGGCATCCTTGAGAAACCCGTTTTTTTGGAACCTTATTGTTAAAGGTGTAGCTTTGGACAATTCAGTGAATAATGAATGAATGACTTCAGAAATCTTTACATACAGTGCATAAGTTCTTTTGGACTACTGCTTTTCTCTTTTGAAGCTTGGCAGATATTTTCACTATGGTGTATGTAGAAGATTTGTGTAAAACTTCTCTTGTGTAAAAATTACAGATTTTTTTTTTTTTTTTTTGGGTGGACTATCCCTTTAAGGCAACCCTGCTCTGGCTCTGTGCTGTATTTATTCTGCCAGACTCAAGGGTGGCACTTTTTACGATGGGCAGCAGATGGTCACAAATGTGAAACTATCAGCAGCTGACATCAACAGTTGACATTGATTCAATCATCAGGTGGTAATGCAACAATGCAACATGTCTCATGAGCCATGTACAACACCATTCAATTGTCTGGGTTTGGTAAGATTTTAATGTACAAGTAAGAAAGAAAAAGTGTCTTATGCTCACCAAGGCTGCATTAATTTAATCAAACTGCAATTAAACATGAAATATTATTACAGTTTTTAAGTGTTTTTTCCCCCTATGATGCAAAGCTGAATTTTCAGCATCATTACTTGTCTTCAGTGTCACATGATCCTTCAGAAATCATTCTGATATGCTGATTTGCTGCTCAAGAAACATTATTGTTGTCAACATTGAAAACAGTTGATACTGTTACTTTTTTAATACTGATTCTTTTTTCAAGATTTTTTAATGAATCGGTCAACCTTATGTCAGCAAGCCTGAATTTGCTTACAGCACCATTAAAACATACACATTTAGTGTTAAATGTTATCATGAAAGCAGCACAACTTCATATAAACATACATTTTAGGAGAAGAATAATGTAATATGTGAGCAATGCTTCTGAATTAGACATCTTTGTTTGGTTAGCATATTTTGTTCAGTCATGCCATCGTTTTGTGCTTTCACAGTGACCGAACATTGACTCCTGCACCTGTTCTTCAGCACCTTCCCATATGTCCATGAATGTACATTCTACACAAGTAAAACTCGAACTGTCTCACCCATTACTTTGCAGTTGGGGTCGTTGCGCTACTGTGTGTGAGCTCTGTTTTAGCTGTCTAGGAGGAAGCCAGATTTTGCTGAAAATTAACCATATTTCTAATCACGCACCCAACTGTGACGCCCCTCCGCTGTTGAACAGACCGGGCTCAGTGTGCCTCTGTGGCGGGCAGCTTGTGTCAGCATGTGTCTCCTCCACACAGCATCTCCAGCAGTGGATAGAGGACAGGCATTTACCCCTCGCCTTTCCTCTGAAACAAAAATAAAGTGAAAGTAAAAACACTGAGTTGTTGGCCTGCATCTGACTTAGTTTTGTAGGTTTTCATCACATTTTTGTAGATGATCAAACACAGAAGCTCATATGTGACCAATTTGGAACACTCTACAAAGGCTTGCTGAAATGTTCCAAATCAGTCACTTCTGAAGTTCCATTTCACTTAATAATTGGATGCTGCCTTAGAAGGAAGTTGTCTATGTAGGCAACAGCCTGCGATGCATCTCACTAGGTTTTGGCTTGTTTGATCATGGAACAGCTTTTTACATTTATATGTTAGTTAACATTTCTGACAGTTGATTCCAATAGACTTTGACATGTTGCTAAGCTGACAATGTGATTCACTAATAAGCATAAAAACGTTTTTTTTTTCTTTTAGGTTTCTTAAAGAACTCATGATGTTCTAGTTTTTTTTTTTTTAATAAAATGAATTTAAAATGCCTTTTTAAAATTCCAATTCAGTTTCTGAATTTGAACTGAGTTATCAAGGATGCTGATGATAGATCAAATAATAGAATGATAGATAAAATGACAGAACAATAGATAGATGAATGGCTGACTGGATGGATGGATGGGCAGAAAGATAGATGAACTGATGGATAGTTGAACAAAGATATTTAGATGGGCAGATAGAGTGATGGATGATGGATAAAATGATGGATGGATGAAACAATGGATAGATAGATAGATAGATAGATAGATAGATAGATAAGATAGATAGATAGATGGATGGATGGATGGATGGATGGATGGATGGATGGATGGATGGATGGATGGATGGATGGGTGGATGGATGGACAGAAAGATAGATAGATGAAACGATGGATGACTGGCTTAACAGATACTGTAGATAGATGGACGGACGGATGATGGATGGATGGATGGATGGATGGACAGAAAGAAAGAAAGATAGATAGATGAAACGATGGATGGCTGCTTAACAGATACTGTAGATAGATAGATAGATAGATAGACAGACAGACAGACAGATAGATAGATAGATAGATAGATCGAAGGGTGATGGACAGAAAGAGAGATGAAATGATTCATGAATGGTTTAACGGAAAGATAGATAGATGAAACGATGGATGGCTGGATAGATAGATAGATAGATATATAGATAGATAGATAGATAGATAGATAGATAGATAGATAGATAGAATTCACCTGGGGTTTTTTTTTTTTTTTGGTCACATAACCTGATTTTCCACACATCTGGATAGATAGATAGATAGATAGATAGATAGATAGATAGATAGATAGATAGATAGATAGATAGATAGATAGAAGGATGATGCATGAATGGTTTAACAGAAAGATAGATAGATAGAACGAACAACATAATCAAACTTTGCCATGCTCTCCACACTCTTCAATCCTGTCCATCTAAACTAAACTCAATTATCGGCAGTGGTCTCTTCTTTGTTAGCTTGAGTGTGTTCTCAGTATTTGCCGTGAAAGTGAGTGACACGAACACTGCTCTGGACAAACAGCCTCAGTGCTGAGAGCATGTCCATCTGACTGCATCTCACACTGCGACTGTGTCCAGAGCAGCCGGAGTAAACAGCACATAGATGAATTGAGCGCTACTACATAAATAAACCTGAACTTTGACCTCAGCAGATGACACAAAGAATAAGACACATCTTTGGCCCCTCTGGCGATCCTCGCGTCAGTCGCTGCAGTGACTGGAATTGTAAACGGATCTTCTAAGTTTAGAGCACATACCTGGAAATCTCACGGATGTATCTTTCACTCCATGAGCTGATGCTCAGAATTCCATAAGGAGTACCAACCGACAGTACTTCTCTTATATATTAATATTTTTTGCAAGGAGACCAGAACAATGGTCTCCAGACCTGATTTGCAGGTGTAATTTGTCAATGTCAACAGAACTGAAGAGGAGAGCATCATTTTTGTGAGAAAGGCCCATCTGCCATCTACACTCATGTTGAAATGGAAGGTCTTCATAATGATGTGAATGAATATCTAATACACTCACTCCCAGCAGACAGCTGTGTCATATCCACTAACGATAACAAGAGACAAGTTCTCAGCAGACTCAGTGCTGTACATGATTTCAGCCATTTTGATATGTTTTACCTTCAACTACATGGTCTCTCTCCAAAACCCACTATCCAAAGACATGCCAGCAACCCTGAATGTGTGACTTGACGGCTGCTCTCCAGAAGCTTTTGTCTAGGTTACGTTTACAGGTAGACTTGTTAGCATGGTCCAGTTTGCCTCTGCTGGTAGATGATGCAGTTACACCATTCTAGATTAGTCTATTTCCAGTAAAATATAAAATACAATAAAAATAAATGTTATTAAAAAATTTAATGTAAAAAATAAATTAAATTAAAATATATGTTTATTTATAATTAATTAATTGTTGATTTATTTATAATCATTTTATTTTTTATATACATATATAGTGTGTGTGTGTGTGTGTGTGTGTATATATATATATTTGTATCATATATTATTTGTTTATTTATTTGTATAAATAAATAAAATATTGAAGGCTCTTAAAACATTCAGTGAAATTGCAATGCATTCAAGTCATGCAAGCAATGTTGAAATGAGACTGTTTATGAGATGAGCACACATGAGTGACAGCTACAGCACTATGAAGTCAGTTATCAATAGAGAAACTTTCTGACTTGCCGGTTTGTCAAGTAAAGAAATAGTTCACCCAAAAATTAATGCTTTACTGAAGGAAACATTATTATGGTAAATGGACTGGTATTTTGCCCTGAAGCCATGGTTTACTTTGGTCATGTGGATTACTTATTGATTATTGTGATGTTTTTATCAGCTGTTTGGACTCTCATTCTGACGGCACCCATTCACTGCAGAGGATCCATTGGTGAGCAAGTGATGTAATGCTAAATATCTCCAAATCTATCCTGATAGAGAAACCAACTCATCTTCATCTGGATGGCAATTTTTCTTAATTTAGGGGTGAATTATGCCTCTAAAGAATGGTTGTTATTTTGATTGTTAAAATAGTTATTGATCATAATACAACAGTGTAATTTAGCTTGTACATATTTTGTGTTATGTTAATGAAGAATAGTGATGCAATTAGCTCGAAAATACTGCTCTGTTGCATAAGGATATGGACTTTTCCATCATTCTCTACGGCAGCAAATACATGAATTAACTGACAAAACATAAGTTAAACACCTAATGTACACCTGATCAATTTTATTCCAACACAAATCACTTGAATGCGCATCATGACATTGCAGTTTTCATAGTAATAAGTAGGAACTTTATAATGTTTTATCCTTGTGTGCTGACTTTGAGTCTAGTATGCTATCTCTATCTCTGTATGTGCAGCAATGGGCATTTTATTTGTGGTACTGCCAAAAAAAAAAAAAAAAAAAAAAATTATTTATTAAAATAAAATCTGTGAACAGCTGTATTATGTGATCTTTTCAACTACAGAATAAAGCTTTATTTGTTTGTTTTGTAGACAAGTTGCAATTATAAATCTGTATATTAAATAAGATCATCAAATGAAAGTATAGTTAAGCATTACCTTGCTTTATATTACTGAAAATTAATATCACAAAGGATAACACATGAAGAGCTAAAAAAAAATAAAAAATCTCAAGCAAAGATTGTCTTAAAAAGTTGTATAGGTTAAACTTGATTATACATTTTTTTTTAAACTGCATTTCTTATACCAAAAAAAAAAAAAAAAAAAAAAAAAAACCTTTACAGCATCTTTAAATTAAATGTAAATCTCACACTAATATGGTTTAGTAAAACAGCTTCAGCTGGCGTGTTGCTGTTTAAACACTTCTTCTTTCAGAGATTTCTCATGTTTCAAAATATGTCCTACACATTACATCACCCCAGAAAACACCCACAGGCTGAGCTCGGTCCTGCCATTAAAACAGTTATTGCAACTTATTATGATTTACTTTAAAGGGATCTCAGCCAGTCAGTGTGTCCGTCTCTTCGCTGTCCTGCATAGCGCTGACATGGAGCTGTGTTCATTTGCAAATCTCTCCTCAGCTCCGGTAATAGGGCATTGATTTACGGAGCAGTACTGGACAGAAAGCCTATTATATTTTGCTGTTGCATGGCTTAGGAGAACTACCAGGAGTAGCGATTAATTGCAGTGTATTTGTGTGGGATAGCGATGTTTAATTAAATACTGTATGCGGTGCTTTATTAAAATACAATTTGTGAAATAAATCTGGCTTGTTGACAACATGACAGGGAAATTCAGAAGAGAAAGAATTTGCGTGAGAGAGGAAACACAAAAGGAGAAACTTTTATGCAGCTCTTTTCCATACAACAACAGTTTCTAATGATGTTTGTCTAAAAGTACAAAAATTGGCTTAAAAGTAGTCCATATACAATTGATGAGCTATATTCTGAGTCGTCTGAAATCATTTGATATGTTTATACGAGGAACAGTCCCAAACAGTTTCTGATAATTTTTGACTCCACCGATGTCATTTGTGATCATAAAAAAAAAAAAAAAAGTTTAGGAATAACTTGCATGTCAGTGTTATTTTAATATTATAGTTTTTGGTGATATTTTGATTTAAATTGTTAGTAATTTTATGTATTTTTGTAATTTTTATTAGTTTTTCTTGTTTTTAAATATTATAGTTGAATTTGTTTTTATTTTAGTTTTAGTTTGTATTTATTTCCAGTTATTAATGTTATTGCTTCAACAGCTTGATTTGTATATATTTTTAGTTAACAATATCAACCCTGTTGCAGTTGAGTAAATAATTATAGAAATTTTACTTTTTTTGTCTTTTATTTTTATATATTGCTTTAGTCTGGCTATTGCGCTGTGCTAAAAATCCATTAAAAATTGCTTGTAAATTTATTGTGCTATATCGTTACCAAATATTGGATTCAATCTTTCTGTCAACTTGTTTTCTTGCAATTAGCACAGGTTTTGAATTTGCATCTGAGCTTATGCAGTTTTTGTTTGAAGAATGCATTATCATTTTTTTTTTGTTTTTGTTTTTTGGCAATCTTCACTCAAAAACTGAGCTGTATGAGCTCAGATCAATAAGGGCTAAGATCAAACCATTCCAAAAAGAAATACAAAACCTGTGCTATTTGCAAGAAAACAAACTGAAACAAACAGAAAGATTGAATCCAATATTTGGTAACGATATAGCACAAGAAATTTGTAAGCAGTTTTGATTGGGAACACCACAAGTGTTACAAGGTTGGTGGAAAAATCCCCAAAAGTACAAATATTAACATTGTGAAGTTGTATATAACTAGCATTTTTGGGGGGAAAAAATGTCCAAATGACCAGAACTCAACATGAGGGTTAATTTGGCTATCATTTTTGGTTTTATTTTTGGCTATTGCTTTAATGCACCATTCATTTGTTCCAGAGATTCATGAATATTAAATAACATGTTACATCATTATCATGTCTACAAGACTGGAGAGAAAATGAGGAGAAATAAAAGACTAAATGAAGGAGAAGATGCTTTTAGAACAGGCTGGAGTGACGACACTCTTGGCTTACTTTCAAATATTTTATTTTCAACATTTCTGCTACAACAACAACTTTCTGCTGTTTTTTGGGCCTAATTAGTACATTTTCTTAAGGATAAGAGGATATTTTAGTATGTACAAAGTGCATAATTAATATACCCAGAAAGTTAAATGTCCTCTGGGTGTTAAGTGTTAATTGCCTTGGCAAATTAACATACCCGCCCTAGCACCTCACTTCCTGAAAATTGCTGAAATACACACCACGTCTATTCAGAGACAGAGGGAAAGAAAGTGAGAGAGACAGATAGATAGAGTTTGTGCCTAACTGCCCAGTCAGTCAGTGATTGTGTCTGGAAAAATACTGCTTTCATAAACAGAAATATTAAGAAATATTATTCAAATTTAAAACAACTGTTTTCTGTTTGAATACATTTTCAAATGTAATTTATTCCTGTGATAGCAAAGCTGAATTTTCAGCAGCATTACTCCAGTCTTCAGTGTCACATGATCCTTCAGAAATCATTCTAATATGCTGATTTGCTACTTTGTTATTATTATCAATGTTGAAGGCAGTTGTGCTGTGACATTTTTATGGAAACCATTATTTCATTTTTCCAGGATTCTTCAAAAAAAATGGTTGATTTGAAATAGAAACTTTACGTTCACTTTTGGTCAAAGTAACACATCCTTGCTGATGAAAAATATTAAATAATAAAAAAAAAAAAATCATACTGACTTAATCTGAGGTGTAAAATACTGAAGCATCTTAATGCATCCTTAATGTGTTATTATTTATTAATTTACTTGAGTGGATGTCATTTAGAAACAGTACAATGCAATTTCATGTTATTGACTGGAGAGTCAATAAATGTTTTGAGATCAGAAATGTTACGAAAGGACCTTGAGCGGACTTTTCATCCTTCACCGTTTTATTCTATTCAATTCGATTCATTTCAGATGTGTTTGTACAGTGTGATCATCTCTGTGGGAGTAAAGCTGTGGTTGCACTAGATTTAAAGCATGCAAAATGAATAATGTAATGTAATGAATATGAGCAAAATTATATGATGTCTTACTCTGTTGCAAACTTAACTTATGTAGGCAGCAAAAAACTAACCTTCTATACATGTGCTTGTGTTTATGCACTCTTGTATTCGCATACAATGAATAGAAGTGAACAGAAAGTCTATTGTGGCCCCACCTGAAAAGAGGAGATTGTAAGATCATATTGCCAGATTTGTCCTTCATAGTTCTCTCTCACAATTTTCTCTCTTGATTCTACAATGGGTGATATGATCACATCTCCTGTTATCTGTCTGGTCTTGGCATCAAAAGTACAGTCATCTGCCTACTATTTTATGTTACTTTCAAAAAGTTCTCAAACTTCTAATGTAATACTTGTATAAATTGTTCACAAAAAATGAAATGTGTTGCGGTGAAGTCAACTTTAAGGGATAGATTACCCAGAAATGAACATTGTGTCATCATTTACTCATCATCATATTGTTTCAAATCCATGACTTACTTTCTTCGGTGAAACACAAAAGGGGAAATTGAGAATAATGCACTCCTCGCACTTCCCATAAAGTTACAAAACTTCAAAAATTATGCAAAAACACCATAAAAGTGATGTTAAAAAATATCATCAAAATTGTCTTGACTTGGATTTGAAGCCAGGCAAAATCTTAGTTTATTGAACAGAATTGACAGCTATTTATTTATTTATTTATTTATTTATTTTTGACAGTCATTCATAGGTAGCCATGTAAAGTTGTGGGTTCGATTCCCAGGGAAAGCAAGAGCTGATCAAATGTAAATGTGTACCTTGAATGCAATGTAATGCACTTTGGATGAAAGCATTTGCCAAATGTGTAAGTGTGAATATTATAATGTTATGGCAGTGACCGATTTTTGGATGTTTTTAACTTGGTGACATTTTTACAGAGATTTTTTTTACAGTGTGTCATTTGCAAGGACTTCTAAAACACAGGCTAAATTTGGATTAGTATACTACCACATTTTTTATTATTTTTATTGTTTTATTTTATTATTTTTATTATTATTTTATTATTAAATTAATATTTATGGACCTTTGCATCTTAATTTGGTAGATTGCATTGATTTTATATCTTTAAGGTGATTGCTAACACAATTGCACAGCTCCATCTAAACATGCATCACCTTTATTAAAAATATGATTGGTTCTTTTAAACTCAAAGCTAGGACTTTCGTTGTGCTACAAAAAAAAAAATCAATGAATGAGAAAATGTTATTAGAAACATTAATTTCAGCAGAGCCACATTTTCTTTAAAGCAGCAGTTCATCTTGAAACTGTGACTGTAGATAGTTACTGTGTTTATTGCAGCAAGCCTCTATAGAGCCACGTCTCTTTTTAAACCTGTTATCCGTTCTGTGTGTGTCAGTGTGAATTCATATGTATGGGTTAGTCTGCAGGACTGAAATGGACATGTTGAGGCTCAGTCAACCAGATGACTCGTCAGTCAGCCCCACACACACACACACACACACAGGTCCATCTGCTCCAGGCTCAGTCTGGTTCCAGCTCTCAGTAGCCGTGCCGGAGACAGCAGCTCAGACGTGGGGAAGCTGCAGGCTGCAGGCACTGTGAGGTGATAACAAGGTGGTAACAAGGTGTAAGGTTTGCGAAGGTCCACTCCAGCACTGGTTGCGAGGTGACACCTCACATCATTTTTAATCAAGATTTGTGGCATAAACTAGAGAGTACAGACATTTTGTTTTCCGGTTCCTGACACCCGTGGGGGCTGAAGATGGCATTGTGATGGGTTTTATTAAGGGCAATGGTCTACATCCACAGATAAATTTGTAATGTTTGGGGAAGTGGCATTGAGGTATGAGTAACGTCCCCTCTAATTGTTAGGACAAACCCTTTGACCATCAGAGCAGAAATAGTCAATGTTCCAGTCTATATACCATCCAGTCTATGTGGAGTTTTTTTCCACATGACCAAATAAATGGTGAGCAATGACAAAATGAAGTTTACAAGATGTTGAAATAACAAGAAAATAAGATCTAAAACCACACTGAAAATATGGTAGTTTCGCACATAAATCAGCAAATAAACAAAGTTTTAGAATTTGAAAGAAAGAAAGAAAGAAAGAAAGAAAGAAAGAAAGAAAGAAAGAAAGAAAGAAAGAAAGAAAGAAAGAAAGAAAGAAAGAAAGAAAGAAAGAAAGAAAGAAAGAAAGAAAGAAAGAAAGAAAGAAAGAAAGAAAGAAAGAAAGAAAGAAAGAAAGAAAGAAAGAAAGAAAGAAAGAAAGAAAGAAAGAAAGAAAGAAAGAAAGAAAGAAAGAAAGAAAGAAAGAAAGAAAGAAAGAAAGAAAGAAAGAAAGAAAGAAAGAAAACATTTTGATTCTGCATTATTTCCAGTTCACTTTTCAAATTATTTTTTTATTTTATTTTTCATTTTATTTCATTTTATTACTTCATTTCATTTCATTTCATTTCATTTTAGTGGTAAATTAAATATGAACCTCTGCATCCCTTGGACCAGCACACTGGCCACTTTATTGCCCTTTTTTCATGAGGCAATTAAATTCACCCAAAACAACAACAACAAAAGCACGTAATATTAAATAAATATGAATAAATCACAAGAAAAATCTCATCAAAGAACATGAGCACCAGTTCAGTTTTTTTTTTTTCAAATTTTGAGTAAAATTATGATTTTTATTTTTATTTTTTTAGATATTCTAAACAAAAAAAATTGGTAAGATATTTTTTCTTCCTGAAAAAGATTGGATGCAATAAATTGCTATTATTCAGATGCTTCAAATAAATGCTGTTCTTTTAAACTTTCTGTTCAGCAAAGAATCCTGAAAAAATGTATTACAATTTCCTAAATAAATACATGCATACATACATAAGCAGCAAAACTGCTTTCATTGATGATGATAATAATAATAAATGCTTCTTGAGCAGCAAATCAGCATATTAGAATGATTTCTGAAGAATCATGTGACACTGAAGACTGGAGTAATGATGCTGAAAATTAATCTTTATATAAAAAAATATATTAACATTTAAAAGTTATTTTAAATTATAATAATATTTAATTATTACAATTCATTAATTATTACTGTTTTTACTGTATTTTTAATTAAGTAAATGCAGCGTTGGTGAGCATAAGAGACTTCTTTCAAAAACATTAAACAATTGTAGTGACCCCAAACCTTTGAACAGTAGTGTAAATGGTAATTATGAATAGATAAGGTTTAGACTTTTCGACTCCACTTCATATACACTTTGAATAATTTCTTCCGCTGAGAGGATTTTCAAACACCTCTTTGAGGTTCAGGGGAACACAAGGCATGGCTGAAGCCTGATCTCATGGGGAACTCTACTAAACGTTTGTGACCCATTAATACACACATTGATTCTGGAACATTCTTCAGCCCTGTTAGAAGAGTTAGACTTGATAAGTCAGCTGTCAGTGAAAATATCATATTCATGACATGCAAAAGAAGAATACACAGAAAAGATGGAGTAAATGAGATGGATCTAGGAGGGCTGGATGTATCTGACTTCTCGTTAGAGAAGGAAACACAAGGGGCCACTCCTCTCCCCGGCACCAGTCGTCTGATTGTCAGGCAGAGCAGAGGGCGACTCTCAGCTCTCGATTGCATATAAAAACAGGCTCGCTGAGAGCTTTGGGGAAATGGGCTGTGCGCTCTTGAGAAAAGCAATGTTTTTCTCTTCTAACATGAATCGTGCTGCATAGGAGCTCATCTCGTGATTGTCTGTCTGGTGACAATGCCTTAGACCCCGTGTGAGGATTTGTGCACGTTGTGGTCCCGTCTGAGACGTGGAACCATAACTTATCTGTTCCTCACAGCACAGCTTTAGAAAGGAGCTCCATCTCAGTATCAGATCTCAAATGAGCAGTTGGGTTTAGTGAAGGAAACATCAGGTTCTATTAAACTGAATGATTGATGCCTGTCCTGGAGGTCGTCATGAGAGTAAACGAGCACAAATGGAGAGTGAACAGCTGTCTAACAGTCAGATTTCTTTAGAAGGATTCAGACTGGTAAAAGAATATGCCGCTCTCTGTCTGTCTTCTGCAAGTTTAACATCATTAACCTAACATTAAAGCTGCAAAACAGGTCACTTAGAAGTTCACCAAACAAGCAAATTATTCTAGACAATAGTTGTACTTCTTTCTATATAAAGGAGCTCTTGCCTATATGAAAGGGTGAAAGGGTGAAAGGTCTGTGTTCTTCGTAATTTTCAGAATTACAGGCTTTTAATGTGTCACGTTCAGAATCGACAAAATATAGAGAACAACTTTTTCTATATCCTATGACATTCAGATTCATAAGGTCAGATCATCATAATAATTGGGAATTCTCATGCATTTATTGTCATGCATCAAATTAAAGGGGATTTGAGAACCTCAGATCATGTTTTGGTCCATTTTGGGTCTCTTCCACTCTGACTCTTGTTTAGATCTCAAAATATGTTAAAGGGGTCATATGATACGATTTCAATTTTTCCTTTATCTTTGGAGTGATACAAGCTCTTGCTGCATAAAGAAGATCTGTAAAGTTGCAAAGACTAAAGTCTCAAATCCAAAGAGATATTCTTTATAAAAGTTAAGAGTCAACCACGCCTACCTAAAACGGCTCGTTCTAACATGCCCCCACATATCTACGTCACGATGTGGGAAGATTTGCATAACGCCGCCCAAATGGCTTGTTGTTTGTCATTTCTCCGATCACAAATGCAGACATGGTTTTATGTTTACGCGGTGCGATGCAATGCGTAAAAAGACAGTATAAGTGTCAGGGGTGGTAAAGGAAGAGGAATCAGTTGCAGGGATAACAAGGATTTTATTGAGATTCAAAAACAAACAGGAACGAAGCCACTGTCCGAGAGGGTAATCTGGAGAGATCCCAACCAGGTCCGGGGAAGAGAAAGTCAGCTCAACAGCAGGTATCTAGGAAAAGGGGGTTTCCAGAGCAAATGGCCGCGAGTAATGGTCCACGAGCAACGAGACAGTCCAGCTCTCCTAATAACTCCAGGGGCCAGAGAATGGCGATGGTGGGAGGGAGAGGGAGAGGAACTCCAGGATGGAGCAGGGAACGGTGGGCAGCGAGGGGAAGGAGGCAGGAGACAGACAGAAGGGAGTCCAGCAGCCAGGGCAGACGGGGGCTGGAGAGGGCAGAGGGGAACGGAAAAACGAACACAAAACTAAATGGCTGGAGCTAAAACTAGGAACTAGAACGAACTGGGCTGGATCAAAAAAAAAACCCTAATATCAAAAGTAAATAAAAGCTAAGGAAACTAGGTAAGACTAGGCTAGACAAAACAGCAAACAGGATAACAGTCAACAGCGACAAGAGCCAGGTTAACTCAGCAGAGCAGAGATTTCGATCTGGCACAGGACAGAGAACAAGAGTGGAATTTAAGGGCGACTAATGATCAGAAACAGGTGTTACCCCTAACGAGATAAGGTAACGAGAGGGGCGGGGTAACAATAGACAATAGAGCACATGGCAAACATAATTACCAACTGACAGCCATGTGCTCCAGACAGACCAGGACACAACATAAACAAACCCAGATCAGACCGGTGCCTTGACAGTACCCCCACCTCCAGGAGTGACCCCGGACGCTCCAGGAACAGAGGAGGCCTGTCGGCGGTGGAAATCCTCGATCAAGGAGCGGTCCAAGATATCCCGGGACGGCACCCAGCACCTCTCCTCAGGACCATACCCTTCCCAGTCAACAAGGTACTGGTTAGGTACTCTGTTAGCCTCCTAACAGAGAACACAGGGGAACCGTCAATGAGACGGGGGGGACCCAGGTGTGTGAAGGAGCAGACACATCTGGGTTCAAACGGGAAGAAATGACAGGCTTGACACGAGACACATAAAAGACAGGGTGGACATGAGCAAAGACAGATCGGAGCCTGAGCCGCACTGCCGCCGGACTTACAACTTCAGTAATGCGGTATTGCCCTAACAACCTGGGTGCCAGCTTGCGTGTTGGCACCTTAAGGGGCAGGTCCTTAGTGGAAAGCCATACTCTCTGCCCACAAACATACTTGGGTGCAGGAGTCCGATGACGATCGGCTGCCACCTTGGCACGTCTCTCCGCCCGAATGAGCACCTTCCTGGCTCTTTCCCATGTGCGTCTGCACCTCTGGACAAAGGCCTGGGCGGAGGGGACCGCGGCATCAGGTTCCTGTGAAGCAAACAGAGGAGGCTGATAACCAATAGAACTTTGAAAAGGGGACATACCAGTGGCCGCCACAGGAAGTGTATTATGGGCATACTCTGCCCAGGTGAGCTGCTGGCACCAGGAGGCGGGATCGTGTGATGCCAGACAGCAGAGCATCCACTCCAAATCCTGGTTGGCTCGCTCGGACTGCCCATTGGTCTGCGGATTAAATCCCGACGTCAGACTCGCAGAAGCACCGATCAGACGACAGATCTCCTTCCAAAAATGGGAAACGAACTGGGGCCCCCTGTCAGAGACCACGTCCTTTGGAAGACCATGAATCCTGAAGACGTGATCGACTACCACCAGAGCAGTTTCCTTAGCGGAGGACAATTTGGGTAGAGGAATAAAGTGTGCCGCCTTCGAAAAACGGTCCACAACCGTCAATATCACGATATTGCCCCTGGAGGATATTGCCAACATCCTCCGCACACCTGGATGGCAGACCAGCCTAGAAGAATGACTCCACTTCCCCCCCCAAGCCCCCCCTGACCCGCCTCTCAATACCCCAGGAAACAGCCGCCACCACGACACCCCGGGATAAAATGGTGTCAGGCAGCGCCCCGCTCTGGCAAAGAGACGAGACAGGGCATCGGGCTTGATATTCTTGGACCGAGGCCTGTACAAGAGTGTGAAACGGAACCGATCAAAGAAGTGGGCCCATCTAGCCTGCCGAGAGTTCAACCTCTTGGCTGAACAGATGTCAAGTCAAGTCAAGTTTATTTGTACAACGCTTTTCACGATACAAGCCGCCTCCACGACACCCCGGGATAAAATGGTGTCAGGCGGTGCCCCACTCCCCGGACTGGCAAAGAGACGAGACAGCGCGTCAGGCTTGATATTCCTGGACCCAGGCCTGTACGAGAGTGTGAAACGGAACCGATCAAAGAGGGCCCACCTAGCCTGCCGAGAGTTCAACCTCTTGGCTAAACGGACGTATTCAAGATTCTTATGATCCGTCCAGACCAAGAAGGGCTCCGCCGCCCCCTCCAGTCAGTGTCGCCACTCACTCAGTGCCAGCCTAACAGCAAGCAGCTCACCGTTCCCGACATCATAGTTCCGTTCTGCCGGGTTCAGGCAGTGTGAGAAGTATGCGCATGGGTGTACCTTCCCATCAAGGGGGGATAGCTGAGAGAGGACTGCCCCAACCCCGACCTCAGAAGCGTCAACCTCCACAATAAACTGCAGATCAGGGTCTGGAACAGACAAGACAGGTGCAGACGTGAAACATGATTTAAGTTTCGTAAAAGCCCCCTGTGCCTGCTCCGTCCACCTGAAAGGAACACAAGTGGAGGTTAGAGCCGTTAAAGGAGCAGCAGTCTGACTATAGTTCCGGATGAAACACCTATAAAAATTTGCGAATCCCAGAATCCGCTGCAATGCTCTACGAGAGTCGGGGGGGCATTAGTAAGCCCAAAGGGCATCACCCGATATTCAAAGTGCCCAGTAGGGGTGTTAAAAGCTGTCTTCCACTCATCCCCTTCCCTTATCCGAACCAAGTGGTAGGCATTGCGGAGGTCCAACTTAGTGAAGATACGTGCTCCCTGCAGCAGCTCGGGGGCCGAGGACATCAATGGCAGGGGGTACCGATTCTTTACAGTGATGTCATTCAGCCCACGATAATCGATGCAGGGGCGCAAGGAACCATCCTTCTTCCCCACAAAGAAGAACCCCGCACCTGCAGGAGATGAGGAAGAACGGATGGGGCCAGCTGCCAATGACTCCTGGATATACTTATCCATGGCCTCCCTCTCCGGCACTGAGAGAGAGTAAAGGCGACCATGAGGCGGAGAAGTGCCTGGGAGAAGGTCGATGGCACAGTCATAGGGTCTGTGAGGGGGGAGAGATGCCGCCCGAGACTTGCTAAAGACCCTCCGAAGATCGAGGTACTCCGCAGGAACACCGGTCAGATCCGCAGTCTGCTCCTCCTGAAACAAAGAACAAGAAACACCAGCAGACGAGGCAACACCCAGACAAAATTTGTGACAAAAAGCACTCCATGCCAACACAGAGTTCTCATCCCAACTAATGTGGGGGCTGTGTTTCACCAGCCACGGGTTCCCCAGCAGAATAGGTGTGCTGGGAGACTCGAGGAGGTAAAACGCTATCTCCTCACTATGGTTACCGGAAACAGTTAAACTTACAGGGGAAGTGACGTGAGTAACTTGGGTGAGAATGGAGCCATTGAGGGCCCTGGCAGTGAGTCTCTCCTTGAGAGGGGTGGTAGGAATGCCCCAACGAGCCACCAGGGTAGCATCAATGAAATTACCCTCAGCCCCAGAATCCACCAGGGCTGAGCATGGCCTTGAAAAAGGTCCCCACTTGACAATGGCAGGCAGCTGAGTAAGGAATACAGGGGAATCTGATACAGGGGTGACGCTCACCAGTACTTCCCCATCTACGGTGAGCTCTGGCTTTTAACGGACATGCTGCAGCGAAATGCCCAGATTTTCCACAGTAAAGACAAAGTCGTTGGTTGAGGCATCACTGCTTCTCCTCCGCTGCCAGCCGGGTACGCCCCACCTGCATGGGCTCTCCTTCAGGAAGTGGCTCAGGGCGAGCAATAACGGCTTCAGAGACAGAACGAGGAGGGATTTGCCCAGGAGAGTGAGCCATGACCCGTTGACGGCGTAGATTGATTCGCGTCTCGACACGAAGTGCCAGATCCACCAGGTCATCAAATGAAGCCGGAAGGTCGTGGATAGCAATCTCGTCCTGAATCTCCGGGTTGAGCCCCTCTCTAAAAACATCCCAAAAGGCTGCTTCATTCCAACCACAAAGCACAGCCAGTGTCCTGAACTGAATAGAAAAGTCAGTGACTGACGACTCGCCCTGCCTCAGTCTGACCAGCTGACTGGCTGCCTCCTTGCCAGCGACTGAGCGATCAAACACCTTGATCATCTCCCGACAAAATAACTCAAATGTGGCACAGTACAGCGCTTCTTTCTCCCAGACTGTAGTTCCCCACTCTCGGGCCTTCCCAGTGAGTAGGGTAATAACAAATGCGACCTTAGCCGCTTCGGTAGCAAAGGTGGTGGGCTGCAGGGTAAACGTGATAGCGCACTGGGACAGGAATGGGCGACAAGCCCTAGGATCCCCATCATAAGGCGGCGGAGTAGGCACTCTAGGTTCTGGAGCTGTCCGGGCAAGAACAGGAGCTGAAGCAGCGGCAAAGGCTGCAGCCCGAAGGCTATCCTGGTCCCGCATCAACTCCCTGACTTGGTTAGTGAGTTCAGTAACTTGAGAGGACATGACATCTACCTCTCTAGTAGTTTCCGTGAGCCGTGTGGCATGTTGACCAAGCAGCACCCCCTGCTGGACAATGGCTACCCGGATCTGGTCCGACCCCGCTGATTCCATGCTGGCCAGATCGAACTGTCAGGGGTGGTAAAGGAAGAGGAATCAGTTGCAGGGATAACAAGGATTTTATTGAGATTCAAAAACAAACAGGAACGAAGCCACTGTCCGAGAGGGTAATCTGGAGAGATCCCAACCAGGTCCGGGGAAGAGAAAGTCAGCTCAACAGCAGGTATCTAGGAAAAGGGGGTTTCCAGAGCAAATGGCCGCGAGTAACAGTCCACGAGCAACGAGACAGTCCAGCTCTCCAAATAATTCCAGGGGCCAGAGAATGGCGATGGTGGGAGGGAGAGGGAGAGGAACTCCAGGAGGGAGCAGGGAACGCTGGGCAGCGAGGGGAAGGGAAAAACGAACACAAAACTAAACGGCTGCAGCTAAAACTAGGAACTAGAAGGAACTGGGCTAGATCAAAAGAAAAATAAAAGCTAAGGAAACTAGGCAAGTCTAGGCTAGACAAAACAGCAAACAGGATAACATTCAACAGCGATAAGAGCCCAATACCCAACCCCAAATATACATTGTATATGTATATATATATATATATACACACACACACACACACAAAACAGTTATTTCTGGTCCTCGAATCTGATTGGCTGAGAGTCTTTTCCGGACATGTGATATTCTGGTGATAACAGAACTCCAACCGTTTCACTGTTTGTATCACTCCACTTGCAGTATTTCTCACAGCGAGTGTCATGGCAGATGCCCAAATCAACTATAATTGTATTAATAATACTGTTTTTGTGTCACAGAAAGTAGTTTTAAGAGTTTTTTAGCCAAAACTGTACTTGTTTAGACTTTAAAAATGTGGTTTGTTAATACAGTAACCTCTATTTGAAAATTAGCTTTGACGTTTTCGGAGATGTGAGCTCCAGGACATCAGCGGTCGTTCAGCGCTCATAAACCCACTGAGAGCAGCCTCGCCTCGGCCAGATCTTCTGGAATCTGCCACTGTCAGGGGTGGTAAAGGAAGAGGAATCAGTTGCAGGGATAACAAGGATTTTATTGAGATTCAAAAACAAACAGGAACGAAGCCACTGTCCGAGAGGGTAATCTGGAGAGATCCCAACCAGGTCCGGGGAAGAGAAAGTCAGCTCAACAGCAGGTATCTAGGAAAAGGGGGTTTCCAGAGCAAATGGCCGCGAGTAACAGTCCACGAGCAACGAGACAGTCCAGCTCTCCAAATAATTCCAGGGGCCAGAGAATGGCGATGGTGGGAGGGAGAGAGAGAGGAACTCCAGTAGGGAGCAGGGAATGCTGGGCAGCAAGGGGAAGGAGGCAGGAGGCAGACAGAAGGGAGTCCAGCAGCCAGGGCAGACGGGGGGCTGGAGAGGGCAGAGGAGAAGGGAAAAACTAACACAAAACTAAACGGCTGCAGCTAAAACTAGGAACTAGAAGGAACTGGGCAGAAAAATAAAAAAAATAAAAGCTAAGGAAACTAGGCAAGTCTAGGCTAGACAAAACAGCAAACAGGATAAGCGATAAGAGCGATAAGAGCCAGGTTAACTCAGCAGAGCAGAGATTTCGATCTGGCACAGGACAGAAAACAAGAGGGGAATTTAAGAGCGACTAATGATCAGAAACAGGTGTTACCCCTAACGAGATAAGGGAACAAGAGGGGCGGGGTAACAATAGACAATAGAGCACATGGCAAACATAATTACCAACTGACAGCCATGTGCTCCAGACAGACCAGGACACAACAAAAACAAACCCAGATCAGACCGGTGCCTTGACATATTTAGGCTAACTGGAATGAAAGCAAATGTTTTTTGTTTCATACTGCGTAATAAAATCAAGACAGTATTGCGCTTTGATTTTCTTGTCGCAAGATTTGCGGACTGCTAGTTAAAA
>NW_015557379.1:2442705-2446234 GCF_001515605.1 Sinocyclocheilus anshuiensis | reverse complement strand
CCCTCAGAAATAGGCGATGGGCTCTGATTGGTTAGCTAGCCCAGTGTGTTGTGATTGGCTAAACCGCCTACTGCGCGTCTAAGCGTCCCGCCCCTCACCTCAGTGGAATGTGCTCCGGTTGTATTGTAAACAATGGCATTTTTAATATCGCTTATCAGCAGAGGCGGACAAAGTACTCAACTCCATTACTTGAGTGAAAGGATATTGTTTATGCTCAAACAGCAACATTACACACTAACTAATATTAAAAAAATTAAATCGCAATGAACCACCCCTTTAATGTTTTTGTCTCGTCGCTCCGGCTGGGACACGGCATCACAGTATGGTAAGGGGCGTAACATTTCCGTCACACGCTTGAGGTATTCGGCCAATCACAACGCACTGGATAGCTGGCCAATCAGAGCACACCTCGCTTTTCAGAACGATGAGCTTTGTAAAAATCGACGTGTTTCAGAAAGGCGGGGCATAGAGGAGAAACAATAATGTACAGTATGTGGAAAATAATATTTTTTTTTACATTAAACCGCATAAACACATTTCATTACACCAAATACACAAAATAACATCATATGACCCCTTTAATTATTATATAAATGTTCTTATACAAATACTTTACAAAGGAATAAACGTATTTATTTATTTATTTATTTTATCATTACTGATGGTGGTGGTGAAAAAATCTAATTTAAAGTTTTATTTATTCTATTTCTTATATGGATCTTAATTGTTCTTATATACAGTAAATGCTTTACAAATACAATAAAATGTTATATAAAATTGGATATTATTATTATTATTATTATCAAAAATTTAATTTTTGATTTTTTTTTTTAAATTTTTATTATTGTTATTATTATTAGTAGTAGTAGTAGTAGTAGTAGTAGTAGTAGTAGTATTTAAAAATGCCATATTTACACCAAGAAACATACTGTATTTCAGGGCTGCATTCGGCAAAAGAGCCAAACTGAGATGAATGGTAATGCATATGAATAACTTTCTCCAGATATTATAAACCACTTCCTTTGGAGTGTTTACTTTGCCAAAATTCTGGTGAACCACTTTCATTTTCCTGGAATATGAACCCTTATACATAATTTTTCCAAACACCTGACCAGTCTACAGGCAAATATTTATATCCTAGGTCAGAATTGTTTGTCATCTGGCTGACTTTCTCTCTATCTGTCATTGGAATTGACTTTTGGTTATTCAGCTTATAGCTTGTGCAGTTCAATTACTCCTTAGGTTTTGAGCCAACTCCCCTTTTAGAGAACAATATTATCCATATGATCTCCAAGGGTCATATTAATGAAGACAGGGGAAATAATGAATTTATTTTAATGGAGTTCTCTACATTTTTCTCCTTCAAAAATGGGCATTTCATATAAGGTTTAATGAATGTGTCATAACGGGTTGCCAGGAGAGTATTGATTGAGGAAGCTTGCGGATTTCAATGAGTCAGACATTTGCATAGCCTGTAGGAAGGCAGTTTAGTCCTGTTGTTGAGCAGTTTGACTTGCCAAAACACACTGATCTCTCATTCTCTCACCTGCTGCTGAGATTTTAAGCAGTTTTTATATTTTCTCTGTTGATGAAAAGTGTAAGGCTTTTCAATTAGCCAAATTAAAGACATCAATCAGATGCTGTGCTTAGTTTTTCAGCAAAATTTCTGAAAATAAACTATCAGAGTCTTTACTGTAGTAAACACTTGTTTCACACTTGTAGTTCAGTTATCTTGGTTCGTTTGGTCCAGACCAAAAAAAGAAAACGTTACATTTGGTCCTGGTCCGCTTAGCGTTCACACTGGTATTTTTGACAGCGAACCTAAAGATACCAAACATAAAGGCATAGTGATACGTTCACGACCTGATTTGGTCGGGTTGAATGATGTATATTTCGCAACGGAACTCACCGAACACCCAAAACAAAAACTGTGTTCGACTTAAAGCGGCGCTGCGCAGACCGATCAGTGTATGACATCAAAGTACCCATTCACCGATCGGTCTGCTCAGTGCCGCTTTAAGTCGAACACACCTAATGCCATCTGCTGGACAGCTCGCTCATTTCTGTGTGTTCTTATGATTTTATTTTCACCATCTGTGAACCCACGAAGAGCTCATAAAAGGCACTTCATCTCCTCGTTGCTCCTCTGCTCATTTTGTTTTGGATACACCGCTCATTCCGCGTCGTCAAATCATGTCGCATAGCATCGCATCTTGTCATTACTTCCTGTTTTTGGTTCGTTTAGAAGTATTTGGTCCGTGTTGCGTTCATATTTCATTCGAACCACACCAGAGTTCGTTTGGAAGCGGACCGAGACCCATCTTTTTAGCAGTCTCGGTCCGCATGTTTGGTGCGCACCAGGGTTCGCATGGCAGCGTTCACACTTACTCAAATGAACTGCACTAATAAAGCAATCGCACCAGGGTTCATTTTAATCGAACCAAACGTGACAAGTGTGAACACACCCTTAGACTCATACTGAATTAGGTCAGTAATTAGGCCAGCTATTAAGTCTAAAAGGATTCACACAACCACAAAAAAGTCATCGCTACTGTGATGAACATGTTATTTGGTCTCTTTTCCTACTTTAATAAATGATTATATAAATTTAGTTTTATCATCTGAATAACACAATATTCATGGAAATGTTTAGTTGAAGCCCACATACAGTATCTTATGTGTATCCAGGTACACTTTCCTTTTTATCTGCTTTCTTGTCTGACATGAAAATGTACTCATCCTCAGGCCATCCAAGATGTAGATGAGTTTGTTTCTTAATGGGACTAGATTTGGAGAAATTTAGCTTTACATCACTTGCTCAGCAATGGCTCCTCTGCAGTGAATGGGTGACGTTAGAATGACAGGCCAAACAGCTGATAAAAACATCACAATAATCCACAAGTAATCCGCACGACTCCAGTCGACCAATTAATGGCTTGTGAAGTGAAAAGCTGCGTGTTTGTAAGAAACAAATCCATTATTAAGGCATTTTAACTTAAAACAGTTACTTCCTGCAAAAAAATATGAGCCCCTAATCCATTTCTGTCAGGACCACTATTGTCAAAGATGACTGAAAATTCCCCCTCAGGGTAACAGAACAGAACCAACATAAATGTATTGCAGATATCATTCATGTTCAATAATTTAATGTAAATATTTTAGAAATTATTCTGATTCAAAGGGGAATCAGAAGGACAAATCCTGACTGGAAGAGAGGAGGAGTTGGGGATGGAGGAGGGTCATTAGATATCGAGCAATGCGAAAGCTGCTGATAGTACTGAAGGACCTTGTATTTGGGTCCTGTGATTGATTCAAGTTTAAATGATTCAAGATTATTTGTATAACGCTTTTCACGATACAAATCGTTGCAAAGCAACTTTACAGCAAATTAAGTTTCTACAATATTTAGTAGTAGCTTATCAGTGGTGACTCTCAGTTAATGTACATATGGCAGAAATGTATGGAAAAATCAATTAAAGACGTAATCAAACAGACGATGAACACTATTAACAGCAATTATTATATGATG
>NW_015557379.1:2439866-2441919 GCF_001515605.1 Sinocyclocheilus anshuiensis | reverse complement strand
TAGGAAGGCAGTTTAGTCCTGTTGTTGAGCAGTTTGACTTGCCAAAACACACTGATCTCTCATTCTCTCACCTGCTGCTGAGATTTTAAGCAGTTTTTATATTTTCTCTGTTGATGAAAAGTGTAAGGCTTTTCAATTAGCCAAATTAAAGACATCAATCAGATGCTGTGCTTAGTTTTTCAGCAAAATTTCTGAAAATAAACTATCAGAGTCTTTACTGTAGTAAACACTTGTTTCACACTTGTAGTTCAGTTATCTTGGTTCGTTTGGTCCAGACCAAAAAAGAAAACGATACATTTGGTCCTGGTCCGCTTAGCGTTCACACTGGTATTTTTGACAGCGAACCTAAAGATACCAAACATAAAGGCATAGTGATACGTTCACGACCTGATTTGGTCGGGTTGAATGATGTATATTTCGCAACGGAACTCACCGAACACCCAAAACAAAAACTGTGTTCGACTTAAAGCGGCGCTGCGCAGACCGATCAGTGTATGACATCAAAGTACCCATTCACCGATCGGTCTGCTCAGTGCCGCTTTAAGTCGAACACACCTAATGCCATCTGCTGGACAGCTCGCTCATTTCTGTGTGTTCTTATGATTTTATTTTCACCATCTGTGAACCCACGAAGAGCTCATAAAAGGCACTTCATCTCCTCGTTGCTCCTCTGCTCATTTTGTTTTGGATACACCGCTCATTCCGCGTCGTCAAATCATGTCGCATAGCATCGCATCTTGTCATTACTTCCTGTTTTTGGTTCGTTTAGAAGTATTTGGTCCGTGTTGCGTTCATATTTCATTCGAACCACACCAGAGTTCGTTTGGAAGCGGACCGAGACCCATCTTTTTAGCAGTCTCGGTCCGCATGTTTGGTGCGCACCAGGGTTCGCATGGCAGCGTTCACACTTACTCAAATGAACTGCACTAATAAAGCAATCGCACCAGGGTTCATTTTAATCGAACCAAACGTGACAAGTGTGAACACACCCTTAGACTCATACTGAATTAGGTCAGTAATTAGGCCAGCTATTAAGTCTAAAAGGATTCACACAACCACAAAAAAGTCATCGCTACTGTGATGAACATGTTATTTGGTCTCTTTTCCTACTTTAATAAATGATTATATAAATTTAGTTTTATCATCTGAATAACACAATATTCATGGAAATGTTTAGTTGAAGCCCACATACAGTATCTTATGTGTATCCAGGTACACTTTCCTTTTTATCTGCTTTCTTGTCTGACATGAAAATGTACTCATCCTCAGGCCATCCAAGATGTAGATGAGTTTGTTTCTTAATGGGACTAGATTTGGAGAAATTTAGCTTTACATCACTTGCTCAGCAATGGCTCCTCTGCAGTGAATGGGTGACGTTAGAATGACAGGCCAAACAGCTGATAAAAACATCACAATAATCCACAAGTAATCCGCACGACTCCAGTCGACCAATTAATGGCTTGTGAAGTGAAAAGCTGCGTGTTTGTAAGAAACAAATCCATTATTAAGGCATTTTAACTTAAAACAGTTACTTCCTGCAAAAAAATATGAGCCCCTAATCCATTTCTGTCAGGACCACTATTGTCAAAGATGACTGAAAATTCCCCCTCAGGGTAACAGAACAGAACCAACATAAATGTATTGCAGATATCATTCATGTTCAATAATTTAATGTAAATATTTTAGAAATTATTCTGATTCAAAGGGGAATCAGAAGGACAAATCCTGACTGGAAGAGAGGAGGAGTTGGGGATGGAGGAGGGTCATTAGATATCGAGCAATGCGAAAGCTGCTGATAGTACTGAAGGACCTTGTATTTGGGTCCTGTGATTGATTCAAGTTTAAATGATTCAAGATTATTTGTATAACGCTTTTCACGATACAAATCGTTGCAAAGCAACTTTACAGCAAATTAAGTTTCTACAATATTTAGTAGTAGCTTATCAGTGGTGACTCTCAGTTAATGTACATATGGCAGAAATGTATGGAAAAATCAATTAAAGACGTAATCAAACAGACGATGAACACTATTAACAGCAATTATTATATGATG
>NW_015557379.1:2425241-2438292 GCF_001515605.1 Sinocyclocheilus anshuiensis | reverse complement strand
ACTTAATAGGTAGCCAGTGCAGAGACTAAAATTGTGGTAATATGATCATATTTTCTTGACCTGGTAAGGACTCTAGCCGCTGCATTTTGGACTACCTGTAGCTTGTTTATTGAAGATGCAGGACAACCACCTAGCAGTGCATTACAATATTCCAGTCTAGAGGTCATGAATGCATGAACTAGCTTTTCTGCATCACAGGTAACATGTTTCGTAACTTGGCAATGTTTCTAAGATGGAAGAATGCTTTTTTTGTAACATGAGAAATATGGTTTTAAAAGACAAGTTGCTATCTAATATAACACCCAGATTTTTGTCTGTAGAGGAAGTAACAGTACATCCGTCTAGTTGCAAATTGTAATCCAAGAGATTCTGTATACTCTTTTTTGGTCTGTCTTATCTGAATTTAATAGGAGAAAATTATTGGCCATCCAATCTTTTACATTTTTAACACACTCTGTTAGCTTAGATAATTTAGAAGTATCATCTGGTCTTGTTGAGATATATAGTTGAGTATCGTCAGCATTGAGTATCATTGCATACCTATAGGTAGACGTGGATCAGCTGATGTGAACTTGACTAACATGACCTGCCAGAACTAATGCTATGCTTGATAATAATGCTTCCTCCAGTGAAAAAGTCCATCTCCTGTTGTTATCTCACATCAAAATCTGACCTATTTGTTTAACACTCTTTTGGACTGTTTTCCCATGTTGTCGTAGTGTGTCCCGTAGAGATCAAGGGGAGGTGGTAGGCTCAGGACTCATGGATGCCATCCCAAAAAAAGTGTTTATTAAATACCAGTGGAGAAATAGGGGGTGTACAAAAATACACACAAAAAAATTATACCAAAATAAATAAAATAAACACTTGACTTGTTTTCAAAATGAAAACAAATTGGTACAAGCAGCAAAATAGACTCTGCAGTCTCAGATACATTCTGCAGTCTGCCCCCATCTTTCCTTCCGCCAGGTTCAATCTAGTCTGGCTTTTATAACCTCGGACGACTCATTACCTTCAGACCACACCACCTGCAGGGGCATTAACACAGGACACTATCGGCACATTAACACAAAACATCTGCAAATCCTTAACATATGACTATTTTACTATTTTACTTAACATATGACTATTTTACTATTGTACTTAACATATGACTATTTTAACCCAACACCAGAAAATGGGAAGCCATTGTCCCACCCCCTCCTTGGAGGAGTCACAGGAACAGGATATGGTGAGTAGACAGCATGCTAACAATTCACAATGTTTAAACAAGCACAAATTTGAAATAATAAAACATAATTACAGCCCATCTCTGTGTAGTTCATGAGAAGCAAAACATCTTAAGGGAATTGTTGCGATGACCTCTAATATGTGCACCTATCAACCATCAACACAAGCATAATATGAATGTTAGAAGACAATGTACTAAATTAAACATAATTGAAATGTAAGCTTAATACACTGCACCATAATCAACCAAGCTATAAATACCAACAATGCAAAGAAGCAGAAATGTAAATGTTTCTTTCTTAAAACTTCACTTATTCTCGCTACTGCGGTGGTGGTGATGACATCATCTTAGCCCTTGTCATCACACACGTAAACAGTGCTGGATCTCTCCTAATTCAGACGGGACGTCTTTTTCACTGGAGAAAGCAATATTATTATGGACAGGGGACTCGTATTTTGGCCAGAAGAAATGGTTTGAAGTTAAATCTGTTTTAATGATGGGTTTGTTTCTTACACATGCACAGCTTTTCACAAGATCTTAATTGATGGACTGGAGTGGTGTGGATTACTGGTGGATTATTGTGATGTTTTTATCAACTGTTTGGACTATCATTCTGATGGCACCCATTCATTGCAGAGGATCTGTTGGTGAACAAGTGATGTAAAGCTAAATTACATCGCAATAAAAGTGAAAGTGGAATATGGACCAATGGTTATAATGCCCAAAAGAAAACACCATAAAAACATTAAAAATATATTCCGTACGACTTAAATGTTATATTGCAAGACTTCTGAAGCCGTATGATAACTCTGTGTAAAGAATGGACTGAAATTTAAGTTGCTGAAAATCTTCCTTGACAGCTGTAATCACCTTTGACTTTCAGTGTATATAATATAGCAGCTAAAATATAGCAGCTTGGATGTTTTGCTTTAACTCATTTTGTTTTCTACAGAAGAAAAACATTTCCTTTAAATACATTGCAAGTGCCATTCTATGTTGTTTTTAAGCCTCTTTAGCACTTCAGACGTAAATTTGACTTAATATGAACTTTTAATATTCAATATTTCACTGAGCACACAGCAAGTCTGTAATGAGCTCCTGATGCCGACAGTAATGAGGATCTCGGTGATCCAGTCAGACAGAAGACATGTCCACACCCCTGCTCTGTCTCTCAGACTCTGCTCATTACTGCATGCTGTTACGATGTGATTTTACACCACTAGTTTGCTATCCTGATGCCTCCAACATATTAAGCTAAGTATATGAGATCGAGCAGGAGTATTGATAATTAGAGCAAGTGTAAACACCCATCGACACACGTCTTCCGCATTTCTCAAGCACTTTCTGCACAGCTCTCCCCAAATAATCAAGAGCAACCCGCCGTGAAATGAAGGGAGTCCCTCCTATTAAATATTTGGTTTATATTTGGAATTGGCATAGAAAATGCAATTAAAACAAGAACTTCTGCTTGTAGATTGTGAAATTGTGCATTCTGAATAAGATTCTTTGGTTTTAATTAGCTGGTTTTGTTGAGCCTTTGAATTAAATGTAATCCTTGGATGACTATTCTGGCAGTGTCAGACACTCGGAGACTAAATTAACCTTCCCATGTTTGATTGCCAAAAGGTAGAGTGTGTATAGCAAGAACGTTGTCCGGCTTGAAGCATGTGTAGGTCAATTACTCCTCAACATTTGAGCCAAATACCCTTTTAGAGAACAATGCTATGTGAACCTGAGAGGTCACATTAATGAAAACAGAGAAAATTATTTAGAATTTACCTCCCCCATATTTCATTGTCAAATAAATATAAAACAGGAATAATTAGCCGCATACATCCTGGAATGAATGAATGAATGAATTAATTAATTAATTAATGGGGCATATTGTACTTTTTGTCCTAATTTTTAATTTTACATCCTATTTTTGAATTCTACATCCTCTTTCTGAACATTTTTGCTGTTGTGTCTTTAAGATTTGTATGAAAATGTCATTGTTTTTACATGTTTTTAACAACCTTTAACCTCTAATAATAATAATAATAATAATAATAATAATAATTTTAATTTCACCACATTACCTTATCATCACCTTTTATTGTTGGTGGATGTCAGTTAAAATTATTCAGAAGTCCAAGGATTTTAGAGTTTTTGCAGCTTTGTTAAAGTTACAGTATGTTTGCATGGTACAATGAAATCATTTAAAATATAAATATTAACAAAACAAATTAGCAAATTTTATTCTATTAACAAAACTTAAAATTGTTGGCAACCAACTGTAGTAAAATAACTAGTACTATAAATAGTACTAAAATTACTAAAACTAAAACAAAAAAAAAATGTATAAAAATGATAAAAATAAAGGTAAACTGAAAAATTTACAAAGAAACAAATCTAAAAATGACAAAAGCATACTAAAATTGAGATAACAACTGAAAATATATAAAAATTAAATCTAATAAAACATTTTATTATTATATTATATTATATTATATTAGTACATAAATAATACTAAAATAATACTGGATAGCATGTGGCATTTCTGAAAAAAACTTCTAATGTTCAAGAGGTCAAAGTCCATATTGCAGCCATGTATGTGTGTATAGTTTAAGGTCATTTGCATTGCTGTATTTCTGCATTTCTCAACTTAATAGATCCGTCTGATTCATTATAGCCCTTCTTAATAATCACATTCATATTCTTATCTCAGCTCTAAAGATAATCATTTTCCTCCCAGGCCGTATCAGTGTTTAAACTTCAGTCTTCTCATCTGTGAACAATTACCCATCGTGTTAACTCTAGTGTAGCAGCATATTTGGTATGATGACAGGTGTGAAAAAATACAGTAACTGGAGCCTATAATGGTCTGTTGACATTTTCACCGCCAAACTCCAGTTCCATGTTTTCACCTTGTACACTGTAAAATTGAATTAGTTGGGCTTACTTAAAAAAGCATGCAAACCGATTGCCTTGAAAAAACTAAGTAAAGTGAAACAGGAATAGTATGTTGTGCTGACAAAAGCTTAGTTATAGTTTACTTACACGAGAGTTCTAGTAACTAAAAAATAACCGTAGGAGGTACTTGATCCTTTCATTTAGGTTTACTCATGACTTAGTATAGCTACTCACTGACTCCCAGAGTGCATTGCGGCATGAATAAATTATGCAGTTGCTTTGTTTTACAGTTGTTGATTTTATTTGCTGTCTTGTGTCAGTAGTAGCACAACAAAAAGAGCAAATAAAATGGTTATTATTACAATTAATGAAAATAAATTTAATTAAATTGTTACCATTGTTGTGATTCACGTGCTGAATGTTTAAGTCTGTGTGTGACTTTAGCATATTACCACACACTATTTAAGGTTTATATAAACTTAATTAAACGCATCTCAAGGTATTTATGAATAATGAAATTTGAATAAGTTCATTAATAAACACATACAAAAAAAATACACTAATGCTTTAATTAGAAGATAAGTCATCAACTAAAAGCAACCTATTTATTACTTTTCTTCTCTTGAAATCAAATGACTCTGACTTCATGACGCATTGCTGCATTAAAAGAAAGAAAAGTATATTAACACAAACGAAGTTCCAAGTGCCCAACCAAAGGGAACGCTAATCACTATAATGGTGAGTTAAAAAAAACAAACACACATTTTAGGAAAATCAACATCAATTTATGAAGTTAGCTTATATGATGTTCTCTCAAATATTTCAGTTGTATTGAAAATTCAACATTCAAGATGACTTTGGGAAAAGAGTGAATGCAACTAGTGAAAGATAACTGCAGACATGGAGGAAATGGGTCTATTAAGACTCTAAAAGTCTATTAAGACTCTTTCTTTTCATCTTCTTCTGTTGTTATGTTGCACATTAGCAACATATTAGTGCACTGCTGCCTCTCACTGGTTTATTAATATCATTGGTTCCTTTGTGGCTACTTGAATATTTTAAGTAAGTGTCACTCAAAACAGTAAATTGTTTTATTTGCCTTGAAAGTAGCTGTAACTTAATAAAACCTAGTAAGTATAACAACTAAGTAAAGATAACTCATTAAATCTAAGTAAGGTAAACTATTGGATTTTACAGTGTAGGATATGTGTTGAGTTGTGTTGTCAAACCATTAAACACACTGATGTATCCGTCAACACTCGTCTATTAGACCTCTTGTGCTTTTGATAAACCGCACAGTTCATATTTACAGCCAGGCACAATGGAACTCACAACATGTCCTGCATTTCAGCTCCATTTACTTACTAATTATTTGTGTGATTTATGTTATTTGAGAGGTACAACCTCATTTCTGTACCGTAATGAGTGAAAAAAAAATTAATGCCTACACCTGTCTAAATGTAGGTGGATGTGTGGTTAGAGCCACAGCATGTTATATGCATTCAGAAATGTTTGTTTCTGTAATATTCACCCATAACAAATAAAACCACAATTGAGACCTCTATAAAAACTCAATTATTTCTCTTAGACAGCAATGAGTAGAATTAGAGACTGGAGTAATGATGCTGAAAATTCAGCTTTGCATCACAGGAATACATTTAAAAATATATTCAAATAAAAACAGTTCTTTTAAATTTCAGTAATATTTCAAAATATTACTGTTTTTACTATATGTTTGATTAAATAAAAGCAGCTGTGGTGAGCATAAGAATTAAAGTAATAAATAACAAAATAAAAAATATTATAGATTCCAAATTTTGAGTGGTAATTTATGTAAATACAATTAACTGAAAATACCATTAAGTCTCCTGAGCTCTGAAAGAGCAACTACTGAGCAGTAACATTTCCCTCTTTAGACCATATAAAGAAGGAAGCCTCTTTTCAGACGATACTCCTGAAAAAAACAATCCCAGATGTTTTTTTCAAACTTTTTTCCAGTTCAAATCATTTGAGTTGCATTCATAATACAGCTGTATTCTTTCATTCAGTTAACAATTGACTCACATGTGTCTATTTTTTATTCCTGTTGAAGAACATCTGAGACAACATTCATGCTTAGAATGAAACTAAGATGTCTCCTGAGCTATGCAAATCCACATTTGAACAATAAAATCGTCCTGTGGGTGGTGACGAATGATCAAATAAGCAACTGTAAAATTGCATTTTTATATCAATGTGAATGAGTCATTTTGGTAATCGGCACTCATTTTAATAGCATCTCAGAGTCACAGTGTTACACTTTTCAGGGGAATCACCTAGCTTATTTATTCCATCTGGGATAGAAGGAAATATTGTAACTGAATAAATCACCTTTAATATCTAAATAAATAATTGTATTACATGATAAATGCAATAGTTATTTCTCTTTCCCCCAAAGTGAACCTTGTTGTCATGTCTCTTCATGCAAGTTTGTGATTACAGGCATCATGCATCCTTTTGCTGGTCCAAACCTGGTCAATATCGAGTTTTCTTTTGCGATGCCTCACGCAGGTGCGGGATGAAAGCCGAAATTAAGTCGTCTTCAGTGCAAAGTGTAACGTGTGTTACTTTCCTCCATCTAGTTGTGCTTATCGACTCTTTACTTTATCACCGCTCGTTCCTCATCAGCACTTTCCCGTGGACCTTCGACTGGCCGTCAGCGGGGACGTCTGCAGAAACGGCCCTCTATCACCAGCTCTCAGCTGGTGCAGATGCCTCTGATCGGAGCTTTGAAAGGTGTTACCGTAGTAACCACACTTCCTCAGCAGTGCACCGTTAAAGGTTTTTGATTGATGATCCAGAATCGTGACTGTCAGCGTACAGTAGCTAGAGTCTCACTGAGCGGAGTTTTGGGACTGTAAAGAGTTGATAAGCGAGGCTGGCTAGTTTATTTAGATATTTGTTTTGTTTTTGATATTTTTAGGGCTGGGGCTTTAAGGAGCATGTAGTTAGAGATGGATCCACAGAGATGATTGTAGCATGCTGACAGCAGCGTGAAAGTCTGTTAGCACAGTAAACTCTTTCTCTCGTTCATAAATTCATCCTTATTAAAACCCCAATAGAACATCAACCATCAAAGCACAACCTGTGTAACAAAAATACATTTCATGACAGTTACTGTCAGACTTCAGGCATCACGGTTCCATTTATTCATTTTTTTTTTTTGTAAAGAAGTTTTGTAAAATAAAAAGTTAAAAATAGTATAATCTGTTTATCTGCTGAATGTTTGTTAATTAACCAGTGGATGGCAAAATTCAGGATGGAAATTTGGCTGATCCTTGACGCAATCACGGATGGCAACACAAAGTTGATTCTGTGATTATTTTAGCTAATATTTTATGTTTTTTTATAATGTTGTAGATTTCTGTAGCAAATAAGAATTTATAAAATTATATTTTGAGACATAGGTCTTGTTAATATTTTTCAGTTTTGTTCAAGGTAATTAAAGAAATGGTTTTACAAAGGAATATGAAAATAAAATGGTATTTGAGGTAAAAAGTGATCCTGATGTTGGGGCGAAAGGCACAATAATTAACATGATAATAAACAACTGTCTGACTTTTTTTGTTGACATGACATGGTTAGATTTACATGGTAAATATAATATATTATGCTGAGGGTCTACCTTAGAGATAATCAGCGTATTTATAATGAAAACATCATGTTTAAAAAATATATATGCATTATTTGTACAGATATGTCTGTTCTGTTCAACACTTTTAATTACTAATTTTATGGAAATATAAATATTATTATTTTTTTCTTCTTATAAATGTTCCCAAAATGTGAGTAAATTATGATATAATTTTAATTTTGGGGGTGAACTGTACCTTTAACTGCTCAGGTTAAAGTTGTCATGAAATTAAATTTCACATATTCTGTTTTACCCATGTAATTTCTTAATGCAATTTTAAATTAAAATGCCATTGTTCCAATTAAAATGCCATTGCTTGATCTTCTCTTTATTCATATTCTGGATTTAATCATACAATTGACATTTCATACAATCAACTGCAAGCTCACCTCAATCCAATCAAGAGCCAATTTGTAGAAACAAATCTCCATCCTATTTCGCCCCCTTTCTTTCTTTTTTAATCATCTATTTCACTCTGAAGTACATCACAATTTGCAAGAAAACTTTAAAGACATCAAAGGAATAGTTCACCCACAAATGAAAATTCTGTCATCATTTACTCACCCTCAAGTTATTCCAAACTTGAATGAGTTTCTTTCTTCTGTTGAAGAAGATATTTTGAAGAATGTTGGTAACCAAACAGTTGCTGCTAGCCATTGACTTCCATAGTGGGGCGAGCGGGGGGATACTGTGGGAGTCAATGGCTACCAGTTTGGTTACCAACTTTCTTCAAAATATCTTCTTTTGTGTTCAACAGAAGAAAGAAACTCATACAGGTTTGAAACAACATTAGGGTGAGTAAATGGCGACAAAATGTAATTTTTGGTTAGCTATCACTATAACAGGGCTATCTGTTGGAAAATGAACCCACTGCACTCTAAGATCAATATCAGAACCATATCATCCATACAGTCACTGACCAGTTATATACAATGTTATATAATTCCTGATGTTATCTCTCACTGATGGATTAATAAATGGTAATATGGTCACTTTGTTAAATGGGGAGCCTAATTACACAGATTCTATATGCACATATTAGCCTATAATCACAGGATTAACCTCAGAGCCAAAGGTTTCATTTACTCTTCCCCAAGGTGATTACTGTAATGAGACCTGAGAACTTATTCATCTGTGAATTTTGTGATATAGAACCATTTGCATACATCTATCAAAGCATGGCGGTAAGCAAATATTCAGGCGGGATTTTCATGGATGCGTTCGTCAGATTTTGGCCTTTTGTTCGGAGGGAATCAAAGTGCATGAAGTTATTTATAGATGAAGAACAATTTGCTCAGTAATGACATCAGGCCATGCATCATTTCTCCCAGACAAGTGTTAGCATTTGTGGCAAGGCCCATTAACACATTATAATAGAACTGTGACATTGACATGCCTCGGAGGGTGGACGCGCTCACGCTTGCTCGGCTTCTATTAACATAGATCACAGCTTGTGTACGCTGATTGATAGAACATCCTTGTTTTATTTACGGTATTGTTAGCCGCAGGTAAATACAGCAGCGTAATCCGGGCCCGCCGCTCACATTCCCTGCAGGAGCAAAGGCACTATCAGAGATCTGCTTCCGACCTCTGGCCAGCCAAACGGAAAATTATCCATTGTGGATTCATTCAGAAGTGTGTTTGTGCTTGCGTGCCTGTGTGCGTTGGGGAGTGATTGTAAATGGATGGAAATTGCGAATAAGTTTGGAAATTATAAACAAAACCCTGACATGCTGTCTGATATCCTCCACTGCCCGTTTGTGTGCAGGTGACTCTGGAGCGCTTGCAAGCTGTTCTGTACACTTTCAGTTTTGGAAAGTGATTTTAAAATTTGCAGACAAAAGTCAACATTTTTTCATTGTTTACTCACCCTCATGTATTTATGTATTCTTTTTGTCTTGAAACACAAAAGGAGATGTTAGGCAGGCATGAGGCATTGGTTGTGCATGAAACAAAAGTGAATGGTGATTTATACTGCTAGAAAGTACAAATCAGTCACAAGACACCTCAGAGTAAAAAAAAAAAAAAAGGACATTTCGAAAATTTCTTATTTTAAACTTTCTCTCATAGTTACCTTTTTTTTTACTCTAAATCAGAAATCGGGTTAATTAAATGATATGCCAAAAAAAGGTAATCTAATTAATCTATATAATTTATGTCATATGTTCAATATTGCAAGAATAAAATCTAAATTTCCTTTCTTTACTATATTGGATTATTTAGGCTGCATTACATACAGTAATTACAATTACAACTTTATCTTATGTTGTTTCTTATGTTGAACAGTTTTTCTGCTTAATAATTTGGTGGAAACTAGAATAATCTATGCATACTCATCATAAATCAGTACACCCCCTCTGAAACTTAAATCCATCAATTACTCTTTACTTAGAAAACATATTAGGGTTCTTTGAATAATGTCATAATTGTTCCAGCAAGCCTGCTTTATCAATTAAAGCACATCAAAATTATTCAGTAAAACAAGATTTTTTTTATCTAGAGATAAAATGTTGTGCTGCAAAAATGAGTACACCCTCCAGAAAAGTTACAAAATAAAACTAAATAAAAAGTTCAAAGCTATTTTTGATTAACAGGTAATTATGTTGAGCCAAAACATTTAAAGAAGAGTAATTTCTTGACAAATAAAAGTCTTGTATAACCCACTGAAATCATTCTCACACTTAATGCTGAAAATGTTAGAGAACTTTCAGAAGACTTTTTTTTTTTGCAAAGAAGAGGACAGTTGTACAAATCATTTAAGTGTGAAAATGCAGTGAACATAACACAGAAACTCAAAAACAGTGGACTTTTGACGAGGCCCCAGAAATAACAGGCCTCTACTATAAGCTTTCATTTCGTGATAAGTGATTTTTCACTAGGAAAAAAAGCATGAGAATTACCAAGCAATGTCTCAGAGCTGGCAAAAGCTATGAAAAGAGTCTCTGTTTCATCTCACACAGTAAGATGCAACGTGCAGAGGTGAAATGCATGGTTATTGTCCACACCAGAAGTACTTACTGTACCAAAAGCAAAACAAACTCATTTAGCCTTTTCCAAAGCTCATATTTACAAAATATAGACTTCTGAGAATCCACACTTTGGTCTCATGAAACCAAGTCAATCATTCTGGATCTAATAGCATCCAAAATGCTATGACGGTGTGAGAAAGTTGTGCCTTATCAATGGTGTTATGAATTCAAACACCATTGTGTGATGCAATACATATAAATTACACGTTTGTTTTATTTAATCAAAGGTGAACTCATTTATGCAACTCTTCATTTAAACAAAATTGTCTAATTTACTTATTTTACAGATATTAATGACATTTATTTTAAGCAAGTGTTAATTACCTTTGAATTTTGTCATGAGTGATTGATAAGGAAAAAAAACGTTTGTATTTGTTCAGAGGGTGTGCATTTAGTTGCACATTATTTATTAAGCATTTATGCTGAGTACTGTACATGTATAGTTTATATACATTATATGCCCTTGGAGATATGAATGATCTTGAATGCATTTCTGTGAGTAATGTGAGTAAAATCATCATTTTTGAAGTGAAATCAAAAACCTGCCTGTTTAAACTCGAGAACGTGGCTTGGTCTCCAAGTAGCATTGAAGTGCTTGATAAGCACCGTAATTATCCACTTAACACTTCTCATCAGCTTCCTCAAGCCACTGTTTGTTCAGTAATACAACACACTTGAC
The DNA here is from genome assembly GCF_001515605.1 of Sinocyclocheilus anshuiensis. Taxonomy (NCBI): domain Eukaryota; kingdom Metazoa; phylum Chordata; class Actinopteri; order Cypriniformes; family Cyprinidae; genus Sinocyclocheilus; species Sinocyclocheilus anshuiensis. Next base: position 2,426,788 of record NW_015557379.1, on the reverse strand, counting down.
AGCGGGTCTTAAGCCCCTCGCAATCAGTCTGCATGGTAATATGATTTCATATGCACTTGCTCGATTTATGAACATATTTCTGTAAACGATGCAATACTTTGAAGGAACTTGAAAAGTATACACAATGAATATGAAGAGCATGTGTATGTGTGTGTGTGTGTGTGTGTGTTTGCACCATCCGTGTCTGGATCTGTTAAAACTCAGTCCGCAAACATGCAAGAGATAATGTGCAGTTAACTGGTCAGTATTAACCCAGACAGTGTGATCAGGACCCTGCAAACCAGTACAATATCCCTCAGCTACTTACCAAATCCCATAATTCCACCCTGACTCATATTCCTCTGAAATGCACAGTCAATACACTTCCTGCTGAGCTACAGCCTTCCTCAGGTCTTCAACAGGCAGTTTCTTTTGAGTATTTGGACATTTTCACCCTGTTCTCCAGTTGGTGTAAGTGTTAAACTAATAGTTGATCAAGCAAAAAGACTCTGAAGATCTTGTGTAGACAAGAGTTGCTAAAGGCAGCATGGCTGGCAGTATTTTGCCATTATCTCTATAAGTGAGTGATTGTGGTGTGAGAGGTCCTGGTGTGCAGACAGAAGAGTCAGTCAATGCGTTAAATGAATCAATCAGCCAGTGAGACATGGACGTGAGCTGGGGGTTTTCTGTATTTCTGCTCAGAGGAGCTGTTCTCCAGTTTTCACAGTAACTTGTCCGTATGGTTTAAGATACAGTGTTGTTCTGCTTTACCTGTGATCAGATTTCTTTAGCTGGCATCATGTAAGGCGGCTCTAGGGACGCATTGATTTCTAGCAAATGCACCGTTATTTCCTGTTCTCAGGTTTTATAGCCTATAGACATGATTCAGTCCTTGATATTGGATAGAATTGTGGATGTTTAGTTATTTTGGTTTTTTTTTTAGTTACAGTGTTTTTTTTTTTTTATCATGGTTCAATGAACACTTTTATCTCAAAAGATCAAGGAAAATATGTGCCCTGGACCACAAAACCAATCATAAGGGTACATTTTTCGAAATTGAGATTTATACATCACCTGAAAGCTGAATAAATAAGCTTTGCATTGATGTATGGTTTGTTAGGATATAGGACAATATTTGGCCGAGATACAACTATTTGAAAATCTGGAATCTGAGGGTGCAAAAAAAATCAAAACGTTGAGAAAATCGCCTTTAAAGTTATCCAAATTAAGTTCTTAGCAATGCATATTACTAATCCAAAATTAAGTTTTAATATATTTAGAGTATGAAATTTACAAAATATCTTCATGGAACATGATCTTTACTTAATATCCTAATGATTTTTGGCATAAAAGAAAAATCCATCATTTTCACCCATACAATGTATTTTTGGATATTGCTACAAATATACCAAAGCGACTTAAGACTGGTTTTGTGGTCCAGGGTCACATATGATTCCGTACATGTTGGCCCCCTTTAAAAAGGCCAGAGCTAGAGGAATCTCAATCTGAATAAATAAATAAATATATAAATAAATAAAATCATATCAGAGAGAATATATATATATATA
>NW_015557379.1:2415203-2424948 GCF_001515605.1 Sinocyclocheilus anshuiensis | reverse complement strand
ATTTAGACAGATTTGTGAACAATATTTGAGAGAAATAGGCATTTTGTGTACATAGAAAAAGTCTTAGATCTTTGGCTGTGTCCGAAATCGCCCCCTATACCCTCACGGGGCAAAAACAAAAGTGTTGCGTTTATAATTTTGTTCAGTGTATATATGTATAACATATGCAGACATGGGTTCTAGTGAGCTGCCTACTGCTGCTGCTTACGTAGACAGCTGCCTCCTCAGGGAACATCCTTGCTGAAACTGAACCTGATCATTTGGTACACTCTACACAGGCAGCATTGCCTTTTTTATTACATGTCATAAAAAAACAGCAAGATGTAAATCTTACATTCTGAGAAAAAGTCATAATTGTGAGATGCAAACTTTACACCTTCAGAGTTTATATCTCACAATTCCAAATTTCTTCTCAGATTTTTGAGATTATATCTTGCAGTTCTGAGATAAAAAGTATTTTTGTTTGTTTGCTTATTTTTATTTTATTTTTTATAATATTATTTTGTTAATTCTGTGGCAGAAATGGGCTTCCATATATTTGCCATTGATATGTCATTTTATTATTATTTATATACTGTTATAGTATTTATGAATATTTTGAATTTTATTAAGGTTTAAGTTTTATTAACTTGTGTGAGAGAGAGAGAAATAAAACACCTGGTTCCTCCCATGGCAGAGAGCACTGGACGTGACACATCCCATGATGCCTCATCAGAGGGTTTATATTCACCACCAACTCCCTCTTCTGGGATGAATCTGAGAAAGGAACTTTAAAGGCAGAACAATGCCTGCTTCACGTTGTGGGGGCTCACAAAATCTAAATTGTGGCTGTAGTGTTATTTATTTGCACATTCTGCCTGCATTGTTTCAGCAATGATTCACTAACGAGATTATGCAAATCAAGTCATGGCCCAACATTTTTGTGCTGAACCAAACATCTGGACATACCCCATTATGATGTTCTCCTCCAACATTTGGTCAACTTTTGATGAAATACTGCAGCTGTGATCAATAGAAAATGTACAAACATCTCATTTAAGCAAAAAGCGGTTTACCAGCTGCTTTTCGTGCGCTAAAATACTGTTGATATTAACTGTGCCAGACAAATAGTGCTGAGTTCTGTGAATAAGAATCCAAGGATTTCTGAATTAGCTGAAGTTTCAGTAAATGGTCTTTTTGGATTTAAACTGAACGAGTCAATGGATTTTATTTTTATTTTACGTTTGAAAGATACAGTATTTTCATAGTATATTAAGCACTTAATCTCAAAAGATCAAGGAGAATTTGATTCTTCATGAAATGGCCCATTAAAGGCTGGATTTAGCATTTTGCATTACACTTAACGAAATCAGCAATCCCTTTATGCCATCTTCCCATCTTTATGGTTTATTATATACACAGAGTTGTTGAATTTTGTAAACAAGACACATGTATAAACTCTTGAGTTTTTTATTGAGTCTCATTGCAGTCCCAACTCATCGCTCATGGCAAAACTGGCACAGAAACAGATTGATCACTTATTATTCCCTCATTACTGCTCATGGCTATATCATTACCAGTGAAATATATACATATACAGGCTGAAGCAAGTTCATGAGAAAGTCAGTTATATTTTACAGAAAGTATATCTAATTAAACTTCTTGAAATTCAGAGTGTTGGAAAAGCGAGTTCCCTGATGTTTCCTGTCCATTTCCATCTGACACTCTGTGGCTTGTTTAGAAATTTTTGGAGAAAATAATATTTTACACATAAATAATGTCTATTCAGTATCCAACCCAGCCATGGTGAGGTAATTAGGAGAAAGCAAGATACAGTGTATGCAAGATATATTCTGCTGCTGCTGCTATTGAGTCTATATGAAAGCCCACAGAACCGTATGGTAAAAAGTTTTGAAATTTGACACACAGATAGAGGTCAGTCTGAACACTAACCACAACACTTTTGGAGTCTCTAATTCAAACCCTCTAGTGCCACCAACTTTCCAAATTTGTGCTTATTTTTAATGCTAACTTTTGATCCGTAGAGCTAGAAACAAAATTCCTTTTACTTTTGCTCTGTTTCCTTGGTGTGTGTGTTACAACAACCATGACCTGAAAGTGCCTGCACAGTTTCAACACAGTGCCACCTAATGGTCAGGAGGTATAAAAAAAATGGCTATTTTTGCTTATAACTTCTGAATATATTATATATCCATCCACATCCATTAGGGATGGGAATTTAAAAAAAAAATTAAATGTATTTGAATATTTGGGCTCATAAAAAAAATGAATATTCGAATATTAATTTATTTAAATGACGTTAAACAAGAAAGGCGTTATTTTCTAATAATCTGGCTTTTGTCGTCATTTCTGAACAAGCTTATGATTAGGCATTATACACAACAATGTTCTACAACAAAGTTACGTTATATCAAAGTTTTCTTTATATATACATGTTTGAAAATTATCATGAAAAACAAAATTAGGTCTATGTGGAAAAAATATGATGCAGGATGCCATTTTTTGCAAGAAGAGTTAAAAAATAATGATAGTTAAATAAAACTAATATTACATGTTATATGGGAAAACACTGAAAATTATTTAACTCCAAAAATATACAAGTGATTTTTGACTCCTAATTCCAGAAACAAATAATTAGTTAACAAATAAAGAAATATTTCCCCAAACAACTTTGAATTTTCCTTTCCTTACTAAATTGTATTTGGATATCAGTCCTGTGGTGCAGAAATCTTTCTTATAGCTCTGCAGGTACATAAATAACCAGCAAATAACCAGTTAGAATTCTGCCCCTGGTTTAATATACGTCACACACACACACACACACACACACAGAGGTGTGTGTAAATATAGGACTTGTTTGTGTTTGATTGGGTTGTGTTATTTATTGGATTTCAGAGTTCTATATAATGGTCCTTGCACAGTGTTCCCTGCCCTGCACCATTATTGTTCTGTATTTCAAATGGGACACGATGAGCGAGCCTTTAATAACCAAAGCCCCAGCTCTCCAGTTATTCCACAAACACTTACTGTGGTCGTCAATGTAACCGCTGTCCCTCTCCCAGTGGGGAAGTAAGTTTGGTAGGATTGTTCATTTAATTTTTTTAAAGCAAGCGTTCCTGGTTTCTCCGTGTTTCTACCACAGCACAACGGCCCTTTAATGCTTCTCTTGTTTCGCATTCATTTACATTTGCTCGGTTTAATTTGTGCCGCTCCCTGCTCTGTATTTGATTGCTGTTTTCCATTCCCTCAGTACAAATGACTTGTGACAGCAAACCCGACCACTGAACGAGGGGAATTTCAATGTGAAAGAAAACCAGATGACATCTCCAGCGAGAGGCGTCAAAAGCAAAGGTGTTGAGAGGAGTTGAATTTAAAACATGAATTACACAGCAGCTAAATGCTCAGATCTCATGGAACAGCGGAGAAGTTTGTCCAGAGACGAATGATATTGCTTTGAAAACTTATTTTCTTTTAAATATAATTTTTTACTCTGGTGATTCTCCTGAAATTGAAAATAGAGAAATACAAACAGAAACAAATGAGACCATTCACATACAATAAAAGTGTAGCTTTTTAAATGTGGAGAGCTGAACTAACCTGAACTTAAAAATCATTTTAAAACAAGACAGTACAGTTTTTTCTTTTTTGCATTGGTCAATTTTAAGATTTGGGGCTATTTGGCATAATGTTTTCAGCATGCTGTTTCTAGGGAAAAGAAAACATCCAAAATACCATTTAAAAAAAATTATCCAAGATATGCCAAAATGCCATTTGTTATCTATTGTTTTTTTAACCTATGTCTTGCCTTAACGACCAATGATACATGCATAATGAAATAGTTAATATTAAAATATCAATCAAAACTTACCTGCACTACTTAACCCTGTAAATTCTGGTATATGAAATAACAGAAAAAAATGTGCATCTAAAAAGAAAAAAAATCTAAAAAGAACTGGGCATTTGTGTTTTTTATTGAGATTCATATTTAATATGTATCAAATATACATATAACTCTCAAATAGCATGATATAGCAGAATTTATGTAAAAATATGTCATTTGGTGCAGGTAAAATAGGCTGACTTTCTAATAGCTTTAATAGGTTATAGCAGGTTTTTCAGCAAAGTTTTGATCATGTTAATTGATAGATAGATATAATATAATATAATACAGTATGCTTTATAGGGTTAATACACTTGAAACACAATTAACAGCTGCTTTAACATAGCACATGCTAACCAATGACCAGACCGCTTATTAGCCATTATTTTAGGTTTCTCTTGTTGGTAATGTATAAAACATCATTTTTTCACAATTCAGCCAATTCCTAATGAAAGTCCTAGCTTACTTTTTTATCTTGTTGAATATCCTTATTTAGTCAAATATAATCCAGATTGCAGAATTTAAACGGGTTACGGATGCCGTTTCATGTTGACTTCGAGCAAAATACTCCATTTGCTCCACATTTAATCTCATTGGTGTTTAGAACAAATCGAGGTATTACAAATACCTAATTTATGATTTTTCTTAAGGGAGGCTGTTGAAAAATGAATCAGCTCGACTCATTATTTTTATTTGAAACCGAATAGAAAAGGACTAGTCTGATGCAGAAGGTTTGGGTGGTAGCCCACCTAGCTCTATTCTTTAGCCATGAGTTATCGTTCTGTTTTGCTTTTCTTCAGAGAGAAAGAACCCAGACAGTTCATCCATCAGGTTCATCTGAACCAGACACGTCATCAATCAGGTCAAGGTGCATCCTGCGCACTCTACTCAGAATTAACGAATGAACAACAGCGAGAGACAGACGACAAAAGGGCTTGCGCATGCACATTGGCGGTGAGAATGATTGAGGCACTGAATATATCTGTTTCTCAAAGCGCTCTTGAATTATTCTTCCACGGCTTGTGTTGGTTTTAAGAGAGAAGAATCAAGAGGAGAAGGGAGAGATAGAAAGTGTGTGTGTGGGAGACGGAGAGAGAAATGGCAACTAATAAGCATCTGGGTAAGCAGTGGCAAGTCTTCTGTTATCCAGCAGCACTTGCTTCTGTTGCCTCTTAAATTGCTTTGAGATTTAAAAGCTCCTGGCCTCTCGTGCTCACCTGGGACTGCATCAGATCCATGTCTTGCATATGCAGCCAACAGGAACGCTTACCTCCATCAACCCAGCCAATTAAGAAGCTCCCCCTCTGCCCACACCTCTGTCTCGGCCAAGCAGCGTATGTAATGAAGATGAGACGGCTGCAGGAATACTGCGGCTCATACAGACGAGCGGAGAGCTGCTGCCGGTGCCGTAGCCCATCAGTGTACAGGTCAGGGGTCCGATCGGGGCCGTGTCCAGTTAAAAGTATGTAGCTCACACCTCGAGATGCCTGCTTCCCTTTACATTCCACTCCTCTAGATGTTTTTGAATGCAAGAACACATTCCTGTCTGAATGACCCCTACGATTTTTTTCTTTTTTTAATGTTTCTTAAGGCATTATGGGACTTGTTTAAGTAGGGTTATGTAGATCAGTACCACACACACACACACTATTGGTCAAAAGTTTGAAAAAAATTGCGATTATTCAACGTCTCGTCTGCTCACCAAGGCTGCATTTATTTGATCAAAAATATAATAAAAACAGTATTATTGTGAAATATTATTGCAATTTAAAATGATCAATGTTGCAAACCATTTTTGTGGAAACCATTTTTTTAGGATTGTTTGATGACTTAAAAATAATCAATGAACGGCATTTACTATTTACAATGTTTTGTAACATTATAAATGTCTTTACTATTACTTTTGATCAATTTAATGCATCCTTGTTAAATAAATGCATCAATTTCTTTTCTTTTCTTTACAGTTATTTTATTTTACAATATTACTGTTTTCACCTTTTTATAAAATAAAATCTTTGGTGAGCATAAGAGACATAAAAAAAACATATTTTTTCCAAACTTATATATAATTATACATATAATTGTTCATCGTCATCAAAAGGGTAGGTGGAAAACACTAATATTTTAATGTTTTCAAATGTAATGTTTCTAAGTGAATAGCCTTTTTTATTCTGTACATTATACTATTGTAATATCACTTGTAGCATTTAAAATTGGTATAGTATTTGGTTCTATTTCATGTATTTTAAATCTGCCATTCGTTGATTATTCGTTTATTTGTTGATATTCAATAGAAATTGCCTGATATTGGGATATTTAATTATACATGTTAATTTCCTCTTTAAATTTACATTACCTTTACCGTCATCATTAAATTCTAATATTTTTAACGCTGTTAAATTGTAATCGCAATGCATGTGTCATCTGGCTCTTATTTAACCTAGTATTTACTTTTCTTTTCTGCTGGTTACTGTATGTTCTGCAACATCCTGAGCAAATCTTGACAAATACAAAGCATGCTGGCTTTCATTTCAGTTGTGATGACTCAGGAAAACCTAGTCACTTTGTCATCAGTGATGGCCTTGCTATGAGAACATTCACAGTGGCCTGAATTCAAAGCCATGATACTACCTTTATTTCCTGTCTCTGCACTGATACAACTGAGCTTGTGAAATCCTTGACCTGTTAATATTCAGTATTCCCTAGAAAATGTTGCATGTGTTAAGTGCTTCGTTAAACTAGACTCCTACAGAGACGATGCTGTAAGAAAACCCCACCAGCACACACTTATGCTCGGCCACTCAACTGCTCCATAGGTAATCTACCTTGTGCAAATGTGAAATGCTGAATATCGGAGGAGCCCTCGTTGGGTTTTCACACAGTCACTCGCTCTCCAAATGTCTCCTGTATAACACGAACCCTGAGCTGAACATGTCTCAGCTGCCATTAAAATTTCATTACAGCTGTGGATGGGAATTTTGCATGTTTGAGAAAAAAGAAAAGTGCGTAAGAACTTCCAAGTGAAAAAGTGAGTGGTGAGATTGTATGTGCATGTTAGATGAATAGATATAGGTTGATAGGTCCAAATGTCAATTTTGTCAATTAAAATGCCATCCTAGGTGTATATGACTTTCTTCTTTCAGAAGAATACAATCGGAGTTATATTTAAAAAAAAAAAATTCCTGGCTCTTCCAATATTTATTATGGCATTGAATGGTGGTTGAGATTTTGAAGTCCAATAAAGTGCATCCATCCATCACATAAAGTACTCCACACAGCTCCACGAGGTTAATAAAGACCCTCTGAAGTCAAGCGATGCGTTTGTGTAGGGAAAAAATATCCATATTTAAAACTTTATAAACCGTAAGAAAGTCAAATACACCTAGGATGGCTTGAGGGTAAGTAAGTAATGGGGTAATTTTCATTTTTTTCATTCTCATAAGTAATTTACATGCACTTGAAAATCATTAGGCAAGTCGATATTGTGATCATATATTTTACAAGCACATTTTACTGATTTCAAACCACATCAATCTTAATTTAAATTATTGATTTTGTATGTAATCATTTATAAAGGATATAGCATTGTTAAAAAGGGCTGGAAGTGGAAAACACCTTATATTAAGATATGCCTTAATTTTGCAATTCTATTGCATCTTTCTCATAGGCATTTAATCATTTTTGACTTTTCAGTGTGTTAAATCTCTTTTTGTACCATTTTACCTGTAAAAGAAAATCTGCTTAATAATTATGCAAATCTGATTTTTATTTTTACTTACAGCTCACGTTAATATAAAAAAATTAATAGTACTTATTAAGATTGATGTTGTTTGGAATTGGTAAAAATGGTCAAATTTGATCAGAATGTTGACTTGCCTTATAATTATGCACTATATATTTACAGAACAATACATTCTACTTTCTTTCTCCCAGTAAAAAAGTACATAACTGTGGCTGTACCCATTCAAAAGGTACTATGGGTACAAAAATATACCTTTTAGATTTTGTATGTTAGGGTATCGCCCCACTGACAGCTTTGTACCTTTTTTCTGAAAGTGGATGTATGATATCTGTGCTTTTTTATACCTGTGAGGCTGCAAGGTGCTTTTGGTCCAGTGTGTGTCCCCTTTAATGGTCCTAGTGATCAACTTGTACTGTCTCAGACTGCCCCACCTCCGCCAGCCCGGTCCGTAATCACACTATATGAATACTAATAAAAATATCTCCAGTGTGTAAACATATAGACGCAGTCTTGACAAGTGACCGAGACAAGATCAGCCCTGTGCTGAAATACACAGCAGCACTGAACAGTATGCTAACTCGTTAATTACAGCCTGTTTCAACAAACTTTGCCAATCTTTAGCACAACCGAGGCTTGCATATGGAGTTAGTGGCTCCCAGGAGCCCACACACTGACCCTGCTTGACATGGAGCTCTGAGCTCACGACACAACGAAATTAAACACATCAACCTCAGCACAACATAGGGGACCTCAGGGGCTCCGTAATGAGAGAGAGAGAGCTGAACTGAGCTGCAGGAAGTTTGGGAGGAAGTTCTTCATCTGATTCTGAGTATCATTAAGAAGTCGTATCACCACAATTTGGAGTTTAGCTTTCGGAGAAACGTCTGGTTTGTTGTCTCTCTCTGTCCTGCCCTAACGCTGTCTTTCCCCATCATTCATTTGTGTGGCGGTATGTTTGTGCTTCCGTCTGTGTCTGTCTCTAATCCCTCTCTTTTAATATTCTAATAAAGGCTCAAGGTTGCCTGATGGTTTGGCATCGTGATCAGGAAAAGAAATGAAATCACAAAGGATAACTGGCAGCCGAGCTCACACCAGGAACACATTTATCATACTCACTCTATTCTGCTCTGCTTATTTATATTGTGTTCTGTTCTATTATGGTTTGTACTGTTTGTGTCATTATATTTTGTTATCTTTTTTTCCATTTAGTTCTATTACAGTGTTGTATTTTCTATTGTGTTGTGTTCAATTCTTATTTTGTTCTCTTCTAATCCCTCTCTTTTAATATTCTAATAAAGGCTCAAGGTTGCCTGATGGTTTGGCATCGTGATCAGGAAAAGAAATGAAATCACAAAGGATAACTGGCAGCCGAGCTCACACCAGGAACACATTTATCATACTCACTCTATTCTGCTCTGCTTATTTATATTGTGTTCTGTTCTATTATGGTTTGTACTGTTTGTGTCATTATATTTTGTTATCTTTTTTCCATTTAGTTCTATTACACTCTTGTATTTTCTATTGTGTTGTGTTCAATTCTTATTTTGTTCTCTTCTATTACATGGTGTTTATTCTGTTCATTTTATATGTCCATGGTTTTGTTTTGTTCGATTGGTTCTATAATATATTCACTTCTGTTCTTTTCTTTTGTATTTAGTGCTATATTCTCTAATTCTGTTCTAATATTTTTGACATTCTGTTTCAATCTATTCTGTAGATTTTTTCTCTACAGATACCAAAAAGCTTTTTGACTTTGTTTACTACATAAAGTGCATGTGTAACTTGGCTTGCCTCTAAATGGTTTTACATCATTTGAAGAAGCAAAATTTGCTTTTGTGTTGTTATTGTTAACTATAACTGAAACCATTTAAAAAAATTGTTGGTAATTGAAAGCTGACATTTTAAATATGATGGAAAAAACCTAGAGACCCACACACAAAAAAAATCTTAATAAAATACTTTTAGAACTTGAAATACTTAAAAATTTGAAATGAAATAAATAAGTTTAATTACTAAAATTATTAAAACTGAAATAAAAGATTTAACAGCTTTAATGTGTGTGTGTGTGTGTGTGTGTGTGTGTGTGTGTGTGTGTGTGTGTGTGTGTGTGTGTGTGTGTGTGT
>NW_015557379.1:2410622-2415152 GCF_001515605.1 Sinocyclocheilus anshuiensis | reverse complement strand
GAATATCATTTTTTTTTTTTACTAAAATGACAGAAATTACTAAAACTAAAGTGAAAACTGAAAATATAAAAATAAAAGCTAATTAAAAATTGTAATAAATATTCAAATATTGCATCAAAAATTCTAAAACAACACGATTCTACTACTTGTCAGATTTCATTGCTGATTTGAAATGTATCTTTACAAACAGTTTGACATTACAGATATGGACTGTAAGGAGTGAAATTATTTCCTCATGAATCCAAACCGTCAGGAACTCACACAAACAGATGCATGCAACTAAACAATCAAACTAATCTGGAGAAGATTTCTCCAAAGAGAGCAAACAACACCGCCCCCTTGCTCATTTACGACCCCCTTCTCCCCCCTGCCCTCTCTGCCTCTCCCTCTCACTCTTTTCCCCCAAAAGCTTTCACTACCACATATCATGTATCTTGTGAATCTGTTGTTTTTCCGCTTCATGTTTGGTATCATTCTAAAGGTCTCTGTGCGATTGGTAAAATGGTCTCAATTTCACAGTAGTCACTTATATTATTTATGACAATGAGTAAATTATTGCTACAATGTGATTCACAATTGCATTATCTTTTCTGAATTGGCTTCTAGTTTTTTTAATGATATAATTGGCATGAGACATTCTTACCTGACAAATAACATGTTATACTTGATTTATCCTAAACTCTCCTGAAATCATTATGACTAGTAAATTGTGAGGAGGCTTTTGTTGCCGCAAATCTACGGCCAGGATAGGTCAAACTGAAGGCTCATGAATGATAGAAGCAGTAGGCACGTCATCTGAGACCTTCTGATTTCTGTCTATTGCTGATGTTAGCAAGTTGTACGGGAAAAGACTAAGTAAACTACACTTTTTGTCACAAGCAAGCAGTAGGCGGCAGACAAAACAGGTATTAGTCAACCTACAACCTCTGACTAAAATCAGACTGGCGAATTTGTGATCGTGAGACCTGCGCTCCGGCCACCGCAAGGCTCAAATACGACATTAGGTCCCCAATGAATGAATAATTGAAAATATGGAATGTCTAGAATAATCAAATATCTAAATTAATAAACAATCGATATTTGTGATCAGTTTTTAATTAGAAATATCGCCTACATTTAGTGATCGGATTGAACACGGAGCTAGATTAAATGGAAACTAAATCCTGATAAATTCAGAAGCGCAAGTAAAAGACCGAATGCGCATTAAACATTCAACCAGGCCGCTGGACTCTGCTTTTGGGCTGGCGGGTGGATCCTTACAGGACTACTGTTTCAACATGTTACCAGGATGGCTGTCGAGTGAACTGACTTTGTTTTATACTTGCTCATTACTCTAATTCCAGCGATAAATGGTGTTGGAGAGGTAAATGCCAAATTTTATAGTTGTTAGGTGCGTCAGTTTGCGTGTCGTCTATGCACATGTAGATTAGAGTCCTAAACAACAGAGAGACTAGAGACACTTCACACAGATCTCACTCACACAGAGAGGACATCCATCACATTTATCTCAATTAAACACACAATGTAAACAAGTGGCTCCGATCTGATTAACCACACCAACTCAATCAGCGCGGGTGGACTCGTGGCAGATACAGATAGCAGGCATGAAATCCGGACACAAACGGATTATCACACACACCAGAGACGAACGTTCGGCTTCTAATGAACAACCTTTGTGAGGCTTGAGCAAATGAGAAAAGAGAGAAACAAAGTTAGAGGCGTCGCTTTAAAGGCTTACAAACAGCTCTCGGCTCTTTTGATAAGTGCTGTGAAATTACTGTGTCAAACACAACTGTATGAGAGAAGACAAGCAACAAATAATCACACAATCCACAGGTCGCTTCATGCATGGAGCCACACTGCAAGCTAGCTAGAATTGCTCAGTTAACTTAATGTGTGGCCTTGTGTTGCTGAAAATTTACTCCGCCTCAGGCCATCCAAGATGTAGATGAGTTTGTTTCTTCATGGGAACAGATTTGTAGAAATTTAGAGGATCAGTGGATCCTCTGCAGTGAATGGGTGCCGTCAGAATCAGAGTCCAAACAGCTGATAAAAACATCACAATAATCCTCAAGTATCCCACACAACTCCAGTCCTTCTTCATCTTGTGAAGCCAAAAGCTGTGTTTATTTCCTCTGCATCAAAGTCCATAGACATATTTGTTTAAATCTGTTTTGGACTGTTTTCACTTTTAAACGGTGCTTGATCTGTGCATATTTCTCTCCTCATTCAGATAAGACAACTTTTTCATTGGAGAAAGCAGAATAGAGGACTCATATTTTAGCCAGAAACAACAAAACGAATGCCTTAAATAATGAATTTGTTTGTTACAAACACACAGCTTTTCACTTAACAGGATCTTAATTGATAGACTGGATTTGTGTGAATTATTTGTGGACTATTGTGATGTGTTTTTTCAGATGTTTTATCTATTCCTTTAAACCGACTATGTTATTGCTCAGCTGGCTGGTTCAAGTTAACTTTAACTTGCTAAGCAAGATTTGTTTCAAACTGTTGCTCCAGTTGTGCATTTTAAATTCAAATTCATTTCCTTAAAAATTCAGTCTTCCTTGAAAGTACAGTATGCAGCCCATATTGTGATACAAACTTCAAGATGTACTAGTTTGCAAATCATGCACTATGGTAAAAGTGGTTTGAGGTCATAGCATAGTATTGTGCAATAAACTGAAATAAGTGTTTATTAATCAGTGATCTGTAATCATAAGATGAGATCATGAATCATGACTATGATGATTATTGTAATTGGACGGACGGACGGACGGAAAGATAATTTAGTGATCGGATTGAACACGGAGCTAGATTAAATGGAAACTAAATCCTGATAAATTCAGAAGCGCAAGTAAAAGACCGAATGCGCATTAAACATTCAACCAGGCCGCTGGACTCTGCTTTTGGGCTGGCGGGTGGATCCTTACAGGACTACTGTTTCAACATGTTACCAGGATGGCTGTCGAGTGAACTGACTTTGTTTTATACTTGCTCATTACTCTAATTCCAGCGATAAATGGTGTTGGAGAGGTAAATGCCAAATTTTATAGTTGTTAGGTGCGTCAGTTTGCGTGTCGTCTATGCACATGTAGATTAGAGTCCTAAACAACAGAGAGACTAGAGACACTTCACACAGATCTCACTCACACAGAGAGGACATCCATCACATTTATCTCAATTAAACACACAATGTAAACAAGTGGCTCCGATCTGATTAACCACACCAACTCAATCAGCGCGGGTGGACTCGTGGCAGATACAGATAGCAGGCATGAAATCCGGACACAAACGGATTATCACACACACCAGAGACGAACGTTCGGCTTCTAATGAACAACCTTTGTGAGGCTTGAGCAAATGAGAAAAGAGAGAAACAAAGTTAGAGGCGTCGCTTTAAAGGCTTACAAACAGCTCTCGGCTCTTTTGATAAGTGCTGTGAAATTACTGTGTCAAACACAACTGTATGAGAGAAGACAAGCAACAAATAATCACACAATCCACAGGTCGCTTCATGCATGGAGCCACACTGCAAGCTAGCTAGAATTGCTCAGTTAACTTAATGTGTGGCCTTGTGTTGCTGAAAATTTACTCCGCCTCAGGCCATCCAAGATGTAGATGAGTTTGTTTCTTCATGGGAACAGATTTGTAGAAATTTAGAGGATCAGTGGATCCTCTGCAGTGAATGGGTGCCGTCAGAATCAGAGTCCAAACAGCTGATAAAAACATCACAATAATCCTCAAGTATCCCACACAACTCCAGTCCTTCTTCATCTTGTGAAGCCAAAAGCTGTGTTTATTTCCTCTGCATCAAAGTCCATAGACATATTTGTTTAAATCTGTTTTGGACTGTTTTCACTTTTAAACGGTGCTTGATCTGTGCATATTTCTCTCCTCATTCAGATAAGACAACTTTTTCATTGGAGAAAGCAGAATAGAGGACTCATATTTTAGCCAGAAACAACAAAACGAATGCCTTAAATAATGAATTTGTTTGTTACAAACACACAGCTTTTCACTTAACAGGATCTTAATTGATAGACTGGATTTGTGTGAATTATTTGTGGACTATTGTGATGTGTTTTTTCAGATGTTTTATCTATTCCTTTAAACCGACTATGTTATTGCTCAGCTGGCTGGTTCAAGTTAACTTTAACTTGCTAAGCAAGATTTGTTTCAAACTGTTGCTCCAGTTGTGCATTTTAAATTCAAATTCATTTCCTTAAAAATTCAGTCTTCCTTGAAAGTACAGTATGCAGCCCATATTGTGATACAAACTTCAAGATGTACTAGTTTGCAAATCATGCACTATGGTAAAAGTGGTTTGAGGTCATAGCATAGTATTGTGCAATAAACTGAAATAAGTGTTTATTAATCAGTGATCTGTAATCATAAGATGAGATCATGAATCATGACTATGATGATTATTGTAATTGGACGGACGGACGGACGGAAAGATAGATAGATAGATAGATAGATAGATAGATAGATAGATAGATAGATAGATAGATAGATAGATAGATA
>NW_015557379.1:2389588-2408775 GCF_001515605.1 Sinocyclocheilus anshuiensis | reverse complement strand
TAGATAGATAGATAGATAGATAGATAGATAGATAGATAGATAGATAGAAATGCAATTATATAATCGAGACACTTTTTGAAGTAAGAATGAGAAGCTAAATAAATAAAGTGGATAAAAATAAAAGTGCTAATCTAAAAAAATATGTGGTGTAAAACATTTTCAATTACAACTTTGCATGATCCTCTGTTGTTAAGTGAAGGCATATTAAGGGCAATAGCACATATTTGCATTGAGCGGCATGAGTGAATTTGCTAACAGGAATTGTGGAATTTTCCAAAACAAAAGAGGCAGTTAATTAGTGCTCTCAAACAACACATCCAAAACCTTTGATCTCAGAACAGACATGTAATAGAACAAAACCTCACAGTCAGATTATAGCAGAAAGGGTCGGTAAAGCCTGTCCATTGCAATTAACACATTTCTCTGCATGATTAAATATGTTTTTTTTTTTGCAGTGTGAGTGAATTAAAACAAGTTGGTCCATGAATCATTAATGTTTTCTGTGATGAGGTGAGCTTACAAATACTCACTGTGAAATTGTAAAGTAGCTAGATAAAATAGCTCATTAAGGTGAGTCCTACATAGCCAATTTACATATTATACATATTGGGGCAAGTTGTCACACTTTTCACACCAGTGAATATTTCAGTGAATATTATTGAGTTTGTTTTCAATATTTCAATTAATTTTTATATAAATGCATGTTTTAAAATCTTGCCTACTCTTTAAAGATGTCCACTGCACAATTCACTGAACACATTTTAAAGCATGTGACAACTTTCCCCAGCCTGATATTGATGAAAAATACATTGAGAATAAAATTTGCCCTAACGATCTAGTTAACTCATGAATCCATGTTAGCGTGGTTATTATGATCACTTGTTTACCAAACAGGTTTTTTAGTAAAAGTAGGCTAATATTGGTATTTTAGTTTAAGGGACAGCATTTACAAATATTTTATTTGAATTAAATGTTTGAAATCAACATACAAAACCACTGCAAGAGAAAACAATCGTTTGGCACAAAAACAATGAATATTTTAATTAGGGTGACAGCTAAATTATGTAAGTTGAAAACAAAGTAATGAGCAACAGAGTATGCAAAATATTTTGCTACAAACAAGACAATGCAGGGACTTGTTTACATGAACCGAGTCATTGATATAAACAGTACGATTCAAACTGATTCAATTAAATTAATGTACCTTCCACAATATGAGAGAGGGAAAGCGTTTAGAAGAGCATGTCTGATTGTTATCTCAATTTGTTCATGCGTGATCAGCTATTGAAGACAAAAAATATATATTTTATTTAAATTTTACAAATGTATTTGTCTGTTTGTTTGTTGGTTGGTTTGCTTGTTTTTTGTTTTATTTATTTATTTATTTATTCTTTTTTTGAAAGAAGTGAATACTTATATTCAGAAAGCACAGATTAATTTGATCAAAAGTGACAGTAAAGACATATATAATGTTGCAAAGAATCCTGGGGGATCAGATGCACAATTAAATCTAGATGAATCTTTAAAAACATGAATAATTTAATAACATTGTTAAATAGTGTTAAAGAAATCTGAATATTCAATTTCACAATGCACTTGTTGTGAGGCCTAAATGCATTGTATGTACCATTCAAAATGTTTTATTTTAAGATGTAGTGTTATTTATTTATTTATTTATTTTAGAATTGTATTATTGGTTATTGACTGATATTGGAGTTTTTGTTTTTTATAAACGTTTGTAATGTTGCAAAAAAAAAAATATATATATATAAAAAAATACTGAAAACAATGTATCATGGTTTCCACAAAAATACAGCACAACTGTTTTCAACACTGAAGACTGCCATAATGGCTGCTGAAAATTAGCTTAGCCTTCACAGGAAGCTGCAATGTAAAATATATTCAAATAGAAAAAATATTGTATATAATTATAATAGTATTTCAAATTATTCCTGTTTTTGTTTTTTTTATGCAGGCAGACTACTGTGTATGTCTGTGTGTCTGTATGTGTGTATAGTTTCAGGTAGAGCAGTACCTGATACTTTTGTTCTGTAAATTGAAATTCTGAGCTCCTTCCATGAATATCATCTATGTGCTTTCCCTTCATCAGAGGAGACAGAAGAATGAGTGACTCCACCGTATCATAAATCTCAAATGAAGAGGATGATATCTGCTCGGCTCGTCCTGTCATCAGTCAGTCTGTAATGATGGGGGCTCTTTTGAAGGTGGGAGGGCCCAGGGGCCCCATTTGGGCAGCCATTATAAATGAGGCTTATCATAGCAGCATAAACTGTCATTCAATCACACTCAGCCTGTCCTCTATACATCCTTTTATCAGCCTCAGTCTCACACACTCACTGCATCCACACACACACACACACACACACATACATTAAAGCAGATACACACGCATCTTTCACATTCGCCTTATGCATTCGGCATTACGGATGTTAATTATACAAACACACAAGGGCAATGTCAAATGACTGAGCATATTGTAATAAGATTCACATTCATATTCCTGAAGGCAATGCATGTCTGTTATTTTAAACATGCACCTGACATACTGCGGGAACAATTGATAATTTTCATAATATATATAAAAATAAGTGACTTGTTTGAGATGATAAGAGAGAGATCTTATACTAAGTGATAATTCCCCTCTCATTGGTTTTGATTAATTAATTTTTTTTTCTTTTAAATAGTACAAAAACTTCATACAGTAATTGAACCCTTCATATTTGTCCTACACTCTTAAAAAAAAGGGTTCCTTGAGGTTCTATATAGAACCCGCTTTATTTGACAACTTGTGGACTGTTCAACCGCAACACCCGCTGACTGCAATGATAGAGCTTGGAATAGCCAGGACAATTTTTTATATAACTTAAAAAGATTAATATTTACCAAGATAGGTTGCTATAATTAGACTATGTATAAATAAGGGAATAACATCCAGTGGGGCGGCACATCAGCTCCACAACAGTAATTATGAGTCTTGTTGGTTCTTGCGTGTCGCATGCCTAGTTGTCATATGTGTTGTGTCACAATTCAGTCACAAGAACAAAAGAACCAATGAGATTCAAAGTAATCAAAGTGGATCTGACGTGGTGGCATTTTGAATGTTCTTCAGTTATCAGTAATGTAGACGTTCAAACACTTTACAAAACTTGGAAGAGCCAGGATATTAAATATAACTCAGATCGTGTTGAACTGAAGAAAGAAAGTCTAGGTCACATCTAGGTTGGCTTATTGGTGAGTAAATTATGGGGTAATTTTAAGTCTATTTGATGACTTCTGTTAATTGGTGAAAAGCACTCAAAAGGTAAATGTTTGTTTTACAGGAACCCAAAGGTCCTACACCAACCATCGTGTTCAACGGCTCTCCTGATCCCCTCAAGTCTGAAAGTGTCAGCATTATAAATGGACAACGTGAACATTATAAGAGAGGCAGACATTGACATGACACAGGCTGTGGAATGCCTGTTTGCAGTCTACTTTCTTTTCAATGTGCAATACCCGGTTGCCATTAAGCACACAATGACTTTTATTCAAAAATATATGCTTAAACTTAGATGTCGCAATGACACAAGAACACCAATACCAGTACTAAAAATGTACAGTCAATTTGTGTAAATTGTAGTGCGGTTTAATAGATGTTTCAATTGTTCATGTATTGTTTTTATCTGCATTGATTTGTTTTTCCTCATTTCAGAGATACATGTATAAGTTAAGTACTGTTTATGTATTGCATGTACATATACAAGCTTATGTATGTTTATTAAAAAGTGAAAATGCTGAAGTGAAATAATTCAAACTAAATGGTTGAATGTAATTAAACATTTTAAATGTAAAATAATTTCAAGTTTTGCTGTCTAGTACAGAATATACAGAGGTGCAATTTTAAATCTGACTTTTTGTATAATAACTTTAATAAATTTAAACTTTTTTTAATTTTCTGGATTGGTTATATTTTCTTATTAAATAATAACTTTTAATAAAGAACCCTTAAATGGTTCTAAAAAGAACCATCTAACTTGGATTCAAAGAACCATTTGGGGTTCTTTTTAATGAACCCATTAAAATGGTTCTATATAGAACCATTTTGGGGTTCCATATATGAAGCGGGTGATAGAGCCATTTCTGGTTCTAAAAAGAACCATTTCTTTTAAGAGTGTACTCCACTGGGAAGAAGAGTAGTTTTAATTCCTGTTTAAGCCCATTATTGATTTTATCTAAAAATGAAAACTGTAATGACAGTGTTTACCAAAATGAGGGAGAAAAATATCAGGTTTCAACTGGCCTTAGTAAATTGCAGAAATTCATTATTTTAGCAAACGTTCCAGCAGTAATTTAGCGAGTGGAGGCGGTGAACAGGATTTTGTTGCTCTGCCGACTGACCTTGGAAACCGCTAAATGCAGCTGTTAATAATGATATTTTTTGTTCTCTCTGTCCAGCTCTCTCTTTCCCTCTCATTCAGACTTTGTCTGTTTCTGTCTCTTAATTTGTTGATTTTTATGCAATTACTGTTTCTCTGTTAATGGGTGTTTCTTCAACTATGAACACTTTTGGTCCTGTGGGCTTTTAGAAATTAAACTCCTTTAAAACATACTTATTACACACACTAATTTATTCCATTTGTTTATTAACAGTGGATACTGTATATGCACAGAATATGACTTTTTTAATGGAAATTAATTGTAAGCATTTTAAACAGGCAGGCCATCTTGCAGCTACTTTATAGCTAGCATTTCAAGTACTGTAAATATGCATTATCATATTTTCACAGTTTTCATAATTTGACAAACTCGTAAATTATGTACGATAAAAAATACTCTGCTCACATGTGAAATGTAACTAAATTTATTTCCTTTGTTGCTTCAAGCTTGATTACTAGTGCAGTATTGTCTTTATACAGTACAACAGTTCAAGATAAAAAAAAAATCCACCAATGAAAATAGTTTCCAGTACAATAGCAGCAACTGTTGCTTGTCTCCGAGAAACACACAGTAGTGGCATTCCACCATTTTTTAACCAATCCATTGTGAATGATTCAATGACTCTTTCATAAAGATTTTAAATTCTTATACTGAACAAAATTATAAACGCAACACTTTTCTTTTTGCCCCCATTTTTCATGAGCTGAACTCAAAGATCTAAGACTTTTTCTATGTACACAAAAGGCCTATTTCTCTCAAATATTGTTCACAAATCTGTCTAAATCTGTGTTAGTGAGCACTTCTCCTTTGCCGAGATAATCCATCCACCTCACAGGTGTGGCATATCAAGATGCTGATTAGACAGCATGATTATTGCACAGGTGTGCCTTAGGCTGGCCACAATAAAAGGCCACTCTATAATGTGCAGTTTTATCACACAGCACAATGCCACAGATGTCGCAAGTTTTGAGGGAGCGTGCAATTGGCATGCTGACCGCAGGGATGTCCACCAGAGCTGTTGCCCGTGAATCACCTGTGAGGTGGATGGATTATCTCGGCAAAGGAGAAGTGCTCACTAACACAGATTTAGACAGATTTGTGAACAATATTTGAGAGAAATAAGCCTTTTGTGTACATAAAAAAGTCTTAGATCTTTGAGTTCAGCTCATGAAAAATAGGGGCAAAAACAAAAGTGTTGCGTTTATAATTTTGTTCAGTGTAAATTAATCAGTGCTGTTGAATAAAACTGTTAAGTGAATGACGCACTGACTCACTCATAAAGACAGTCAGTTAATTGGTTCTAAAATTAATCTGTATTTTTAAATGACTCGGTTTGAATGAATGATTCAATGACTCACTCACAGAATGAATCTGTTTTTTTTTAACAAATCATTTAAACGAATGACTCACTTATAAAGTCATTTTTTGCCACCTACTGACATATCAATGTAACTTGCAGATAGACTGAAAAATCCCCACAACAAAGACGAAAGAAATGATACAAACTGTGAAAAGAATTAATGATGTTATACCAGTGCTCTAGAACACCAATTGGTCAAACCTTGTCTAATCATTGCTCTTCATAAACAGCCAGAATGTTGTAATATGCCTGTTCCAGACAAGCCATGTTTACAGGACGTGACATGCGGTCAGCAGTAACTTGATATCAGTATCCTTTATTCGCCATCAGATCAATGAGTGTTTCAACCTCAGGCCAGCATCTATTGGACAGCAGTTTAAAATCTATTCATAACCCAATATCCTCTCAGAAATGCAAAGCAAAGTGTAAATTGTGAAGCTGATTGATTATACAGCAGGTATGAGTATACTTCATGGGAGCCACTTCAAGGGGGGAGTAAAAAATCGATTAGACTATTTATTTTGTGAGATTAAATTCTTTTTTTTCTCAGCTGCCTGCACATTTTATCTGCTAAACAAAGTCTCTCCAGTGCTGTAAGATGTTATAGCTATTTGTGGCACAGACTATAAAACATTCAATGTTTAAGATGCCCCAGGTCTTTTAACTTAAAGAGTAGATATAGATATACTGTAGATTCATTGTTTTAAACTGTATTATTTTATTTCTTCTGTGAAAAACAAAAGAAGAGGCTAGGCAGAATGTCCTTTCAAAATTAACGTTTTTCTGCAAGTTCCAAAAAAAAAGTATTCCATAAAAATTAAAATGTTGGCATCATTCATTTATGCGTGTAATTCCATTAGGGATACTATGGCATGCGGGAGAGAAAATGATGTCAAAATGTAAATTTTTTTGGGTGAACTATTTCTCTGAAAGGCCTCTGTTCCATCTTGTGAAATTGTCAACATCTCTGAATTTATCCGAGTAAATCCGGCTCTCAGATAACCCACTTCAGGCTTTACTCAAAACCTCTGGGCCAATCTGTGAGCTGTGAGGAAAATACCAAACCGCTAATTAACAAAAGCTATCTTGGCTATGATTTGGAAATAAACTCTAATTTAGTCCTGAAAGCAATTAAGCGAGTCTGTAATGGTGAAACAAATGATAGCAGAAGGTTAATGGGAAGGGAATTAAACTTGAGATTACGCTGATTAAAGCCAACTGTCATATGGTCAGATGGAAGCAGAACGAAATGAGGGACTGAAACACAGACGCTCACAGGATGCCAAGGTTGAGCTGAGCAGTGACTGTTGAGGGGAAAACAGAGGTAAGTGGTGAGTTTACTGTACGTGGAAGGTCTGAATACTGCTTTATAGCAGCCCTCTGTAGACACTAACAGTACTTTTAACCCTCATGTTCTGTTGAGATTGATTTTACTTCCTCATTGTTTGCAGTCCCAGAGATCCCGAACAATAAAAACCTACAAAACAAACTTTCAAAATTTGTGCCAGCGTTAGCCATTAGCTAATGCAGTGCAAAGCAAATGGCTATCCGTGAGTGAAACTTGCGATTACATGAGCCAATTTGTTTTAATGCAACCTTGTCACAAACCAGGTTTTGAAACTAGCATTGTGAATTAGCACACTGCACAAACTTTTAGAGTAGTGTAACCCCTCTCCCCCGGGTCCTCTCCGCCACACCTCATTCTCGTTCTGAGTGGGTCTAGAACCCGGGTCTCCGTCATGGGAGGCGGACGCACTAACAAGGAGGCTAAAGACTGCAGCCACTAGCGTGTCTCTTGAGATCAGGGGAGTGAGGTTTACCTGCACAGCACCTACTGCTGGCCTCCGTTACAGTAGCCCTACCTAAACTAAACAGCTGAAACGGCAGCCACTAGTGTCAGTCGCTAGTGCGTCTCTTGAGATCAGGGGAGTGAGGTTTACCTGCACAGCACCTACTGCTGGCCTCCGTTACAGTAGCCCTACCTAAACTAAACAGCTGAAAATGCATAACTCCCTGTGGCTGTTTGTGTTTATACTATATTATTTTTGTAGATGCTAACTCCAAAAGGCTGGTTTAGTTGCCTCCATTTTGGTAAATTACTGAGACTTCAACTCGTTATTTCACACTTTTGGCCTGCTACACTCCTGACTGCCCATAAATCCTAGTTTAGTGTTCAGGAGAAAATTCCTTTTCTTTCTATTGCAGGAAGAATTCATGTTCATTTTACAGTGTCAGATTAATTTTATGGTGTCACAGTAACAATGGAAAGGTATAATCCTTCAACTGGCTCACAATAGCAGTAGATTTAACAGTTTCTATGAACACTGAGCAATTCAGTTGAGCTCAAAAATGCAGTAATGTTCAATCATGATCAAATTTAGTAGTAGCTATTTGTGTATGTTGATGGGAAGTAAATAATGCATGCATATGTTTCATGAAAAGGAGAATAAACACTATATAGTTAGTATTAACATTAGCATGTCTCCTTAAGTGATTGCTACTAAACTATATATTTAATTATAACAATAATAATATTAAAAATATATATATTTTCATGTACGTAGGCCTTCCTAACTCAAAACTGCACTCCAGTGATATATAAGAATAAAATCATAAGCTCATACGTTGCACAATATTATTTTCTAGCATGGTGTTTTTGATGTGGCACATGTCATGTAAACCCTTTTCCTTCTTGCTGTGTTGCACAGCCATTATTGACATCCTGTAAAAGCTTTTCATATTGCCAATACTTCCTCAGTCAACAACTTTTAGATCAGCCCATTTGTTCTCATATCAGTAACTGTTTGGTGTTTAGAAGTATATGTGTTGACAGCCGCTGTAAGTCGCTGCCACTCAGCAATTTTTCTTTTGTTTGCAGCACCTGCAGTGAGACCAGGGGAAAATATTTCATCAAGAAAATTTCTTCAAGGTCAGACTTTCAGATCTCACTTTTAAAACCATCTTAACTTATATTTTACATTATTTTCCGATGTTTCACAAATCGGCATGTAGATCACGTGCAGTCTACAGATGCAGAACTTAAAGGAATTGTTTGCACAAAAATGAAAATTAGCTAAAAATTTACTCACTCTCAGGCCATTAAAGATGTGGATGAGAGCAGATTTGGAGAAATTGCATCACTTGCTCACCAATGGATCCTCTCCAGAATCAAAACAGCTGATAAAAACATTATAATAATCCACACCACTCCAGTCCATCAATTAACATCTTGTGAGGTGAAAAGTTGCATGATTTTAGATTTAGTTTTTCAGTTATAAATTTTCAGTGTCAAACTTTTGGACCCCATCATATTGGAGTTTAAAAATTGTGCAGTACCTACTTTTGGAGTCCATTAAGCAACATGCAGCTGTACTAATGGAAATTCTTCACACTCTGTTTCTGCATTAGCCTTTTTTAACATGCAATATACAACAACAGAATATTTACTGTACATGCACGCAAGATCATAATTTATTTAATCAGAAACCATTTTTCTTTGCTTGCTTTAAGTTTTACAATGATTAAAATTAATGAAGGAATTACATGCAGAATAATGTATGTACGGTTCCTGTTCTGTTGTGTTTGGCTTTGTGCATGAGAAGGATATTTGATGTCATATTGTTCATGAGTCCATTCTTCAGATGTTCAGTCTGTATGACGGCATTATCTTCTTGCAAATGAGGCCATTGTGAGTGAATAATGTTTGCGGCATTGTGTGCACATGCTCCAGGAAACATAATCTTGGAGGCTATAAAGACATTGTAGGTTGAAGGTTTTCTTCAAGTGTAAACCTATATATATGTAGGAAACAGGGTGAGAGATGGACTCCATTATTCAAAGGTCCAGGTTTTGCACACTGACCTCGAATGGGTTCAGAAAAACAGCCTGCCATAAAGTTTAACTTTGTAAAGCTTACAACATATAGTTTTTGAGTTCAGGTCAGAAAGGTGCTGCTTCAATTCGGAGGCAATTTTTGAGGCTGTACTTTGGTGGCATTTAGTGACTATCCTGTGAAATGTCCGCTCATCCCTTGATCTCTGACTTGTGAGCACATCTCCATTTACTCTCTGCCTGTGGACTACCTCTGTCAGCGTAAGCCCAGTCCACTGAGAGAAATCCAATCCAGTGATATCTGCACATTAAACATGGCATCCGGCTTTTAACTCCTTATCAGGTTTCCCAATACCTGACCCTAGATCTTCAAGACATTTTATATGCTTTATCAAATACAGCATTAGACTCTAAAAATCAATTATTATATAGGTTTTTGCATATTCTTGAGAATCAGGAGTCACTTGATGTTGCTGGCAGGGCTTGACAACGAAAAAAAAATTAAATCGGTTCACTCCGAACAGATTCGATATTTTAACGTTTCTGTTCCTGTGTTCCTCTGTATTATTACCGTTCCGAAACCGGTTTGGGTAGAAGAAATACCGGTTAATAATGTTATTTTTTTTTTAAACAATTTTCTTTGCCTATAATAATAATAAAGTACAGCTTTTTCTTTACTCAAAAAGAAAAAGAAAAATAAAACAGGAAGAGATCTGGTAACGTTAGCCTATAACCCGCTGCGCTTAGTCACAGCCAATACAGCATCATCTTTTCTAGATTTTGGCCAAATGTAGGCTACTAAACAAAAGAAAAAAAAACTATCAACACTTTAAAGACCTTAAAGTATTTTTAAGATATTTAAAAATGTTTGCTGCATTGTTAAAAAAAAAACGCTACTTGTAGCTATAAGATTGCATTTTGAGAGTGAAAAAAAACAAGTAGCGTATAGGCTCACGTCGCATTTTATTAGCCCTATTACATTCAGAAATAATGTAGGCTAAAATGCCCGTAGATTAAAGCAAAATGTTTACAAACATTATAAACAGTTATTAGTTTCTCTCCACAACAAATCCAAGTTAAGGCTATGCGTTTAGGCTTTAAAAACGTCAATCCAAAAACAAATTAATTTAAGGTGAAACTGATGCCTACCTCTCTCATTCGGCACGAATCCAAATGTTTCCATATTCGCGACGTATCTGGATGCTAAAATATTATTTATTATAGGCTAGGCTTTGTACATACACATACATCGACGTAAAACATCATCCTTTACATCGGCAATATTAGCACAGTGATGTGGTCACGCTGAATGCAACAGATTTTGTACAACGGAGCAGTGTAGGTCAGTCAAAATTTCGAATATTCGTTGAATTTTTTAAAAAATCCACATTCGAATTTAAGGTCTGCGTCAGCCGTCAGGCAGCCTTATCAGTGGCGCACGAGATGCGATGACGATGTATGTGTCATTGATTGCATTTGAATGCTTTTGTTAGCCTATCCAGTTGAACCCACTAGATGTGGCGCTGCTACGTTGTTCATTCATATATTGCGGAAAACGAGAGCATCAGTGTGAAGAAGATGTTGTTTACGTCAAAACTGAAACCAAGCCGTTCACACAGAACGCATATTTATCACATTTTCTAGAGGGACATCTATCAGCGTTGCACTCGCGTATGCCCCCAGAGAGCGGCATGTTTAGAAAGCCATGTAAAATTAATGCAAGTTCAACTTTTAAAAAACATGTCTAAAGACATTATGGTGGTTTTTCCCCATCCCACTGTATCTCATGTTTTTAAATGAAGAAAGTAGCCTACTCTTTGTGATTGGTTTTCGGTCCTTTCTATTAAAATATACATACATGCATGGTGCTGTTTTTTTTCTAATTGTTTAAGCAACTTTATTAATGGTTACACTTTATTTCTATAGTCCACTTTAGATCTTGTGGCCTCAGGAGAGAAGCCAAAAGCTTTTTTCCCCCTAACAGAAATTATGCCTTTTAAATTCGAATATAATTCAAATTTTTATAATATTTAAGTAGAAAATTTGAATTTAGTTTTTCAGTCATTTCGACAGCCCTAGAGCAGTGTAGCTTTTTATTTGTTTCTTTAACTGTATTTTATTTTGATAATGAACAGGCTGCAATGTTGCAAACATATGTTGTGTGTGCGCGTGAGGTGCCGGTTCGATGGTTATACCAACGCTGGTTGGTTATACAGATAGAAGCAAGAAGACATTATTCAAAACTGTAAAGCTTTTGCAAAATAAAGAAAACTACTTTCTGCCGTCTTGTTTTCCTTTCAGAGAACTTTGGAACGCGTCACAATGAACCGTAACTCAGCACATTTTTTCTTTAGTTTTGTTAATCTGTCAATGATTTAAGTGTTTTGTGTTTTGTGTATATGCCTATATTCCTTTTTATGTAAGCCTATAGTTTTATTCTGTTTTCTCCGTTCACTGTTCACTGTTCACTGAATCCTGCAGGTTCACCAGGCCAAGTCACTGAAAAAAGGTAAAAAGGTGCTGCACGAAGGTAGTCCTGACTCGGGGTTGATGCAGGAACTGCCTACGGTGACCGACTTTGCTCTCCGAGCGATGAAGATCACGGTGCGGTCCCTCGGTCAGGTGATGTCCACTATGGTGATCCAGGAGCACCACCTCTGGCTGAACTTGGTGCAGATGCGTGACGCCGAAAAATTTCGCTTTCTCGACACCACCGTCTCCCAGGTCGGCCTCTTTGGCGACACTGTCGAGGACTTTGCCCAGCAGTTCTCGGCAGTCCAGAAGCAGACGGAGGCCATCAAGCACATCTTGCCCCGGCGTGATTCTTCGAACACCATGCCGCTGGGAGCCAGGTCTTCGTCACCCCGTCGCCAACCTGCTTCGCCCCAGGAAACACTGAAGGAGGTAACCCCTCAACAGGGGTGTTGAGCTAGCTGCAGGAAGGGGGCGCCGCTAAGTCTTCTCAGAAGACCGCGAAGCGTCCCTGAGACGGGCGACCCAGAGATGTCAGGAACTGTTCTTCAGGGGACACCGACATCTGCGCCCCCACCCCCGGGGGAAGGCTGGGGGTTTTTCCACCGCTGTCGCGGTCAGCGGTACCCACCTTCTCAATAAAAGAGCAATTTCCTTCATCTCTGGGTCTATCGCGCCGGGTTCTGATTGTGAGCGAGAGATGCTCTGCTTCCTCACGCTCAAACTCAGGGCATGAATTCGCCTCTCAACACCTTGGAGTTGCAAGACACACTGCTTCCTCACACTCCACTGACTTCTCTGTGGGACCGGGAGGATCAGGTAAGTGCTGCTTCCAGCAGCTCGTCTCTACTTCGGGACACAGCTGGCCGACCGCGGATACGTCGGTAACCACTCTGTTGATTCCGCTTATACTGCGAGATCTGTTGTGTGAGCACAGGGATCTGGTGCTTCAGCACCTCAGCCATCTGGGGCTTGGGGTCAACAGCCATCTGAGAGCAAGCTCTCCCCTGTGCAGAGCATCTCTTTTCTCGGTATGGAGCTGGATTCGGTCAACATGACAGCATGTCTCATGAACGAGCGTGCGCAGTCAGTGCTGAACTGCATGAATTTGTTCAGGGGCAAGACAGTGGTCCCTCTAAAGCTATTTCAGAGGCTCCTGGGGCATATGGCAGCCACAGCCGCAGTTACGCAACTTGGCCTGTTACATATGAGACCGCTTCAGCATTGGTTGCACGGCCGGATCCCGAGATGGGCATGGTGACAGACCCTGTGCAAGATCAGGGAGGACGAGGAGCAGGTCCTGTTGGTTGCGCCGTTCTGGCCCACCCAGACCTGGATTGCCGACCTCATGCTTCTCGCGACAGCCCCTCCATGGAGGATTTCCCTGAGGAAGGACCTTCTTTCTCAGGGGATGGGCACGATCTGGCACCAGCAACCCGATCTGTGGAACCTGCACACCTGGCTTCTGGACGGGACACGGTAGACCTCTCCGGCCTTTCTTAGGTCGTGATAGATACTATCACTCATGCTAGAACCCCATCTACGAGGCAGGCCTATGCTTTGAAGTTGGGTATATTCGTTGAGTGGTGTTCCTTCCACTGAGAGGACCCTCAGAGACGTTCGGTTGGTGTGGTGCTTTCCTTCCTGCTGGAAAAGCTGGAGCGGATGCTGTCCTCCTCCACTTTGAAGGTGTATGTCACTGCCTGTGCGGCTCACCACAATGCAGTGGATGGTTCGTCCCTTGGGAAGCATCACCTAATTGTTAGGTTCCTGAGAGGTGCGAGGAGACTAAAATCCTCCTAGGTCGCACCCCATCCCCTCTTTGGATCTCTCTGTGGTTCTCTTGAGATTACAGAGGGACCCCTTTGAGCCGCTTGATTCAGTTTAGCTAAAACATCTGTCTCTCAAGACTTCGCTCCTGATTGCGCTCACTTCCATCAAGAGGGTGGAGGACCTGCAGGCATTTTCGGTCAACGAATCATGCCTTGAGTTTGGTCCGGCTGATTCTCACGTAGCCTTGAGACCCCGGCCTGGTTATGTGCCCAAGGTTCCCACCACTCCCTTTCGAGACCATGTGGTGAGCCTGCAAGCGCTGCCCTCGGAGGAGGCAGACCTGGCCCTTGCATTGCTATGTCCCGTCCGAGTCTTGTGCATTTACATGGAATGCACCCGGAGCTTCAGACACTCCGAGGAGCACTTTGTCTGCTTTGGAGGCCAGCAGAAGGGGATGGCGGTCTCCAAACAGAGGCTGGCTCATTGGTTAGTGGATGCCATCACCTTGGCGTACTAGTCCCAAGGTGAGCCGTGCCCCCTGGGAGTGAGGGCTCATTCCACTCGGAGTGTTGCCTCCTCCTAGGCGTTGGCGCACGGCGCCTCTCTTGCAGACATCTGTAGAGCTGCGGGCTGGGCGACACCTAACACCTTTGCAAAGTTCTATAATCTTCGGGTGGAGCCCGTGTCCTTCCGTGTGTTGTGTAATATCAGGTCATTTGTGGGAGGCGGGCTCTGTGTTCGGCTTGCGGCATTGCTGTGTTCGGCTTCCGGAGTTGCAGACTTGGCGGAGAATTCTGTCACTGCGTCCGGTGGAGAGTTGCCGCCTTCTCTCCGCACCTGGCATTGATGTCTCAGTTCTGCCACGGTTGGATTCCACCGTGTCCCCTTGATTCCTTAATTTTCCAAGTTTTTCACATGACCTTACATTCTGTCATTGTGCTCCGCCCCCCAACGGTTGCAGATAAAAACTCTGGCAGCCCTGGTGGGCCTGCTTATCTGGTTTACAGGGTGTTGGGAAGTGTGTCAGCATCTGCATCCTCAATTTACGTAACACAGTTCGGGTTGTGGCGTTTTCCATAGGGACCCCTACATAACGTCGAACGACGTAACGTCGAACCCCGACGTAACGTCGAACGTGACTGACTGAAAGACATTACGTCCCTCATGCCACAACCTCGAACTGCGCTGAATGCTGGGTTGCTTCTCGGCTCCTCAGCAAAAACCTGAATGAGTGGATGCATGCCGCCATCTTATATAACCGTATGTACGGGGGAGTGGCTTGGGATGCAAATTCCACTCGTCAATTTTCATTGGCCTTTTCTTCTAAAGCTCAGAGGTGATTGGGGCTCCCGAGTGAGATCCCTACATCAGTCGACGTAACGTCTCCGTTCCCTCCTTCAGGGAACAAGGGTTACATACGTAACCGAAACATTATCAATATTGGAAACAGTTTTGCTGCTTAATATATTTGTGGAAAATGTCAAGTCAAGTCAAGTCAAGTCTGCTTTATTGTCAATTCTTCCACATGTACAGCACATACACACAGAGAATTGAAATTGCGTTACTCTCAGACCCTTGGTGCATACAGATAACACTAACAGTAGAACATAAATACAGATATACAGATTAAATATAAAATACAACTATAGAAATATACAAATAAGGTAAAATGTAAAAAAAAATATATAAAAAAAAAATATATATATATAAAGCAGCACACGGCAGATAGAGTGCAAACCAGTGAAGTAAACAACAGTGCAGATATAATGATTTGTAGTGCAAAAAGAGCTTATTTAGACTGATTAAAGTGACTGTGTGTGTGTATTAAAAAACACGAAAACACCTTTCTGTCGGGAGAGAGAGAAGCCGCAGCGTGTGAACGCGCCGCCATCACTATATCTTGATGGCGATAAAATGTGATATTTTCCAGATTCTTTGAATATTAAGTTCAAATGAACAGCATTTATTTGTTGCATTTATAAATGTGTTTGTCTCTTTTGATCAATTTAATCCATCCTTGCATAAGAAAGAAAGAAAGAAAGAAAAATAAATTGATTTCAGAGGTTGCTGTGGTTTTTCAGTGTCAACCAAGTTCAACAGTTACTCTTGTATTCCAAACATACATGAAAGAAGAATTTCAGGGATAATTTGAGGGATAAGCACATAAGCCCCCTTCCTCGGCTTAAATGCAGAGGAAGACCCAACAGTACTTAAATGTCACTTCCTGAAGGGACAGAAGAAAATCCGGTAAAGTGCTGCTTCAGCATAGGAGAGAGTCATCTGGCACTGGGGTGCTCACTTCAGCTGTTGGCAGAAGTCATGTAAGAAACCATCTAGGATGGTGTTTCAGCTCAGAAACCATGCTTGTGGAAACAATCTGAAGAGATTACAGTACGAGAAAGTCCCATGGAGGTTTACATTTGCCAATTCCGCTTCACAGACACTTTAGTATTTTAGCTGAAATGATGGAATGATGAATGTTTTCACATATAAAAGGCTTATCCATATCATACCTTCTAGAAAATTGGCGCTAACACAATAAGACGGCACACTTGGGAGTTCGCCAGAATCAATTGTCAAGTCAGGGTGGGCTGTCTGCTGCTCACTGATGTGCTGGTACAGTTCATTTAGTGCCTCGCTCCTGTTGTTGTTGTTGGAGCTGGGAGGGATGTATACAGCAACGAGCAGTATGGCTGTATATTCCCTCGGTAGATAGAACGGCCGGCACTTAATAATCATAAACTCCACCAGGGGTGAGCAGTGTTTGCAGACCACAACAGCATCGCGGCACCACGCGTCATTGATGTAAACACAAAGCCCGCCGCCGCGGGTCTTACCTCCCTCGACGCGAGCTCTGTCCGCTCGATAGCATGTCAGCTGATCGAGATGAATAGCGCAGTCCGGAACGCTGTTGTTGAGCCATGTTTCCGTGAACACAAAAACACAACAGTCTCTTACAGTCCTCTGAGTTGAGCGTAGTAGTCGGATGTAGTCCAGTTTATTGTCCAAAGAGCGTACGTTAGCCAGTACGATGGTGGGGATAGCTGGCTTGTGTGGGTTAGCCGCTAGCCTAGCCCGGATACCTCCGCGCTTACCCCTCTTCTGCTTCCTCTCACGCCGCTTGTGGCGCCTCCGCTGTGGGCGAGATGCAGTAGTGGGGGTCGGTGATGGTGTGGGCCTCCGGAGCAGACCGAGATCCCGCAGCTCTTCGGCGTGCGCAGAGTTTAACTCTAAAAATGTGGTTCTGCCGACATCGAGCAGAAACTCACGACTGTATGCGCGCTTAGAGACAGATAGACGCGACGAATACGTACAAAAACACTGCGATTCACAAGACAAAAAACACGAAAACACCTTTCTGTCGGGAGAGAGAGAAGCCGCAGCGTGTGAACGCGCCGCCATCACTATATCTTGATGGCGATAAAATGTGATATTTTCCAGATTCTTTGAATATTAAGTTCAAATGAACAGCATTTATTTGTTGCATTTATAAATGTGTTTGTCTCTTTTGATCAATTTAATCCATCCTTGCATAAGAAAGAAAGAAAGAAAGAAAAATAAATTGATTTCAGAGGTTGCTGTGGTTTTTCAGTGTCAACCAAGTTCAACAGTTACTCTTGTATTCCAAACATACATGAAAGAAGAATTTCAGGGATAATTTGAGGGATAAGCACATAAGCCCCCTTCCTCGGCTTAAATGCAGAGGAAGACCCAACAGTACTTAAATGTCACTTCCTGAAGGGACAGAAGAAAATCCGGTAAAGTGCTGCTTCAGCATAGGAGAGAGTCATCTGGCACTGGGGTGCTCACTTCAGCTGTTGGCAGAAGTCATGTAAGAAACCATCTAGGATGGTGTTTCAGCTCAGAAACCATGCTTGTGGAAACAATCTGAAGAGATTACAGTACGAGAAAGTCCCATGGAGGTTTACATTTGCCAATTCCGCTTCACAGACACTTTAGTATTTTAGCTGAAATGATGGAATGATGAATGTTTTCACATATAAAAGGCTTATCCATATCATACCTTCTAGAAAATTGGCGCTAACACAATAAGACGGCACACTTGGGAGTTCGCCAGAATCAATTGTCAAGTCAAGTCAAGTCACCTTTATTTATATAGCTCGTCTCTCTTCAGGATCGCGGGTATCTGCGCAGAAACATCGAGAACACGAGCACCAGGGAAACAGTGAGTGTGCACTTTACCTTCAGCTAACGTAGCACGGACGTGCCTGACTATGGAGTCTCCGATGATCACAGCGTCGCGTTCCGTCTCGCGGAGGAACGCAACGTCCTCTGTTTTAGAATTGTGTCCTCTGATAGCGTAGTCCATTTGCACATTTTATCCGCATTGTTTTACAACCTAATTCACAACTTGTAATGACACAAGCATGCTCACAAATTTAGTTCTGATTGCAATATGCACAAGGCAGTTTGTAAAGAGTTGAACATGTAGGCTCAAATAGGGATGGTTTTACGGTTGCATTAATTATTCTACATTTAATTACTCTGCTATTTCAGCATCATGGACTGCTATGGTGATGTTTGGTTGGATTATAGGTTTAAGTGAACAAGATGCATAGTTTTGTACTGTAATACAGCATGCTGAAGCGGTACAACTTCTTTTAGAGAATCAAATATTATGTTTAGGACTATTCTCAACATTATTGATGCTGTGTGGTGCCCTGCAAGCAGCTTGAAAGAATTTACCACGGGTGTTCCTAAGCAAATAGGTTTTTTTATGAACCGCTGAGCTTATATCAGTCTTTTAATCTTTAATTGTACTTTTACAGCATGGACAGAGGACAAGACAATCAGAGCGAACCAAATCAAAAACTAAAAAGCTGAGGGAAGCAATGAGAAAATGTTTGGTGCGTGCCTTCATATGAGGCAGCTGGCTTCTTATTTTGCTCTGATGTATCTGATAAATCAAAATCCAATCAGTCTACACTCTCTGTGTTTATGAGAGCTTCACCTCCTGGTCACAAATATCTGTTGTTTTCTTGTAAGAAGTTTTGAGGAAGAAACGAATCATAACGAAGTTAAAGGAGGATCGGGGAAAAACGTCTCTAGGTTACGTATGTAACCATGGTTCCCCGAGGGAACGAGACGCTGCGTCGAGATTCGCTTTGGGAACGCCCCTGCGTGACCGCGTTCTGAAGCACGTGTAAAATCAGTCCAATGGAGCAGCGAGACATCACGAGCGGGGTGACGTGAGCGCCAGGAAGTATAAAAGCGCATCCGGCAGAGCGCAAGTTAGCTTCGATGAAGTAGCGCCTGGAGGGATGCAGGGAGTATGGCAAAGAGACGCAGCGTC
>NW_015557379.1:2369938-2387597 GCF_001515605.1 Sinocyclocheilus anshuiensis | reverse complement strand
GAGAGCGGAGCATACGCAGCGAGAGTAACTCGCAGTGATGACAATCAGCTCCTCGAAAGCTGACCGTGCATGCTCCGCTCCTAAACAAACAACACACAGATCGTGTGTATCCCCCGCTGCCAGATAGCGTGGGCAGGGAGGCACCCAACGTCTGTAATGCCGTTTGCTCGCCATAGCTATTAGTTTAGACTTTGACATATTCTTTTGAATGCTTGTGGACTGACAGACAACAGTAAATAGACTGACACATACACAGAGCGCTACTGAAGAGCAGAAGCTAACTTGCGCTCTGCCGGATGCGCTTTTATACTTCCTGGCGCTCACGTCACCCCACTCGTGACGTCTCGCTGCTCCATTGGACTGATTTTACACGTGCTTCAGAATGCGGTCACACAGGGACGTTCCCAAAGCGAATCTCGACGCAGCTCGAGTTCCTGAAGGGGAATCAATGTTGTGCTATGAAATGCAACACATAGACGCTTCAATAGCAGGAGTTTCTTGGACAAACACAAGATGTGTGATGCATATGCTGTGTTATGCATGAAAAGATAGATTTTACCATTTGCTGAAGAAAATTTGGTCGTGCAGAACTCAACAGGGTAATTCTGATTGATTTTCGTTGCTGAGGCCATGGGTGTAGAATACCATGCCTAATATTTGAATGAATGTAAACACACTTGTCCAATGAAGAAGTGCAGGGGACAAATTTATGCTTTATTTAAAGTGATTTAAGCTTTATTTAAAGTGCTGCTGCCCCATGCACTTTTTTTGATTAGACAAATGTTCACATTTATTAAAATATTACCTGCACAAATGTGTGTGTATGTATATATGTGCATACATTTTGTATATGCATAAACTCTTTTGTAAACAATGTTCACCTCTAAATTCTACACTATTTATTTCTATATAAAAATAATTAAAAAAAATAGAGAGAACAACACATTTTATTTTATTTTATTCGTTTTTAATTAATGGATTATATAGATTAAAGATATCGTAAACTCAGTGAAAGTATTTAAAATCCAAAGAATGGAGACAGATTAATGCACAATGGTGGAAATAAAGAAATAAAGGTTTGTTTTTTTGTTTGTTTGTTTGTTTTGCTCAACTAACTGGTAAACAGTCTTTAACACATCCTTTGATCTCACTCTGTCTAAAAAAATCACAGATATGTTATCAGAGCCCTTCAAAATAGAATAAAGATGGTGATTATTAATGTTGAGCTTAAACTGTGTTGATATTTTGTTGTTTTTGAACCAAAGCGGTCTCTTTTTTTTTTTTTTGTTTTTTTTTTTGTAGATCATTAAATCATTATGCTGCTTCAGAAGTCCATTTATTTCATTCACAAACACTGCCTGCAAAGTCATTGCCTGATAGGTTAGTGATGCAACAAGTAAACTCCCTAAGCTTTTAGATGCAGCCTG
This sequence comes from Sinocyclocheilus anshuiensis, assembly GCF_001515605.1. Classification (NCBI taxonomy): domain Eukaryota; kingdom Metazoa; phylum Chordata; class Actinopteri; order Cypriniformes; family Cyprinidae; genus Sinocyclocheilus; species Sinocyclocheilus anshuiensis. The sequence goes on along the minus strand of NW_015557379.1, from coordinate 2,386,170 downwards.
CACTCTCAGAAAAAAAGTTAGAAAAGCTGTGACTGGGGCGGTACCCTTTCAAAGCTACTAATATAACCATTTAGATACTTATATCTATGTACACTTGAAGTACTAATATGTACCTTTTAGGGGTAAAACAGGTACAAAGGTTTACCTTTTGAAAAATTACCAATCCAGTGATAGCGTTTGTAACTTTGTGAGTAAATAAAAACAATTTTAACAAGTTTCCACCCATGGTACAGTGGTATAGTTTGTTTAATATGATTTAGACCTGCAGGTAGTATGTATGTAAAGTGTTTTTATTTCATATCTACCTTTTGTCTGGCACAGAGACAGTATTTTTTATTATACAAAGTCTTGTGTGTTTGCCTGATAATCACTAGCAGATTCTTGTGGAGCAGGGCTGGTTTCAGAAGGTCCTGGGTGCATGGTTATAAAAACAAGAGCAGTCCTCTGGAGAGCTGCGCTAAAGAGAGTCCTCTCCAGTACTCTTCACATGACATTTAAGAGATTCACTCAAAGGTTAGGCTTTCAATCACACACACACACACACACACACACACACACACACTCCATCTCCATCAGCTATTGTCTGGAATCTGGAAAATTTGTAATATTAAATATGCCACTTTTCAGACTCCTCTACTTTCTCTTTTCTATGTTAGGATTCAAAATGCATTTAATAAAGCATTAAATAAAACATTAATTAGTGGTGGCGTTCTCTGATTAGGGACTAATAGCATTCAGATTTGCTGTATGTGTATTTTCTGTCTATTGTCTTTTACTTTTTGTGTTTTAGTCCTTTTATTTGGTTTAACTGCATTTTAATCATGATAACTCTCCGAAGATTTTAGCATGGTGATGGATATGACAATGTTAAAGGGGTGGTTCACTGGTTTTTTTTTTGGCTTGATTGTGTTTATGGGGTGCAGTCTAACATGTGTTAATGCTTTGTTTTTAAAAAAAAGCATTATTTTTCACATAATTTACCTTTATTCCACACAGCTCTGTCCCTTCTCTGAGAAACACGCTGATCATTTCCTGCTTTTATGAAGCCCCTCCCTCAGAAATAGGCGACGGGATCTGATTGGTTAGCTAGCCCAGTGTGTTGTGATTGGCTAAACCGCCTCTAGTGCGAGTCTAAACGTCCTGCCCCTCACCTCAGTGGCATGTGCTACAGTTGTATTGTAAACAACGGTGTCGTTAATATAGCTTATCAGTTTGAGCCCGATTGAGAAGCAGAGGATATTATTGAAGAGGATCGTGCAGAACCTGTGCAAGCACGGCTTTTAATGGTAGGCCTATGTTTTTTGTTTGTTGTTGTCTCATACTTTTAGATATGCTGTTATTTGTAAATGCTACTGCTTATGTTAGCTTTTAATATACAGTTTTATCCTGATTAAAGCTTTAATACAGTACGGCAACTGCACTCATGCAACATGTATAACGCTTCTCATAGCTTCATTGTTTAAGCTGAGCTGAATGAGAGAGAGAGAGAGAGAGAGAGAGAGAGATGCAGAGCATGTGCAGAGCAGCGGACACGAGGAACAGTATTAAGAACCTCTGCTTTAGAGCATTGATTTTGAAACTTGTGAATCCATTAGAATCCTTAGAAGACAGAATCGCGATTCATATATGAATAGATTTTTACGTGCACCTCTAGTTTTCTCTTCCTCTTCTCTAAAGCAGCGCATCTTGGCGGAATAGATCTGCTACGCTGCTGCTGCTGCTGAATTGCTGCTGCTGTTGGTTATTGCTGTAGTTGTAGATTATTGCTGCTGCTGCAAGCAAGTACAGGAACTTGTTATTGCCAATGCATACGGTGATACAGTGCTGTGAGTATTTAAGACATACTGCTGCTGCACAAATAGCATATAAAATAACCCGTAGCAGATCTATACAGGTGGAGCTGGGGAAGGTGGAGGGTTTCAGAGAAACTCTGAAAGAACGCTGCAGGAATCTCTAGTGAATGCTAGCCAGCCATTTAAATGCAAGGCAGTAAGCTCATTGGCTGCATATGCAGCATGAACCAATCAGTTTGTGCCAAGTCGTTTAACTCTCTGAATAGCATCAGTTACGTTAACAACCCATCAGCCTGCGCCATCTAGAGTTTCATGACTCAAAACACAAAACTATATATTTATATGCCAGGACAAATAAATAAGTGTAAAATAAATGACTATTTAATACAATAATCCCATTAATAAAATGTAATTTTATGATTAAAAAAAAATGTAAGTTTAAATATAAATTTTAGTTTTAATCTCCATTTAAAAACAACATGCAAAATATAGCATAATTTGTACTCTTGTATGTGGGTATTTACTCATTCATCAGCCAAAAAAAACACTTTCCATTCAAAGCCACGGACAGATAATTCACTTAAAGCAAACATACAAAAGCTATCTCATTGTGAGTGTCATTTTACAAAACAAGTGCCATTTGTGTTCCTCGCGTATGTGAAGAAAGACTTTTTCAAATAATCACTGATGACAACATTACTATGTATTTTTTTTTCATCTTTTCGTATCATTGGTATCATAAAAGTTTAACTCATGTTACCATGATGGCATCATAAATAATAGACCTAAATAGAATTAAATACATAAATTTTACAAAATTTCAGCATTAAATTTTCTAACAAACATATTCTAGTTTCACAACCTTTCACACAAGACTTGCAATGTAAAATTGAACTGTAAATGTCAGCAATTAACATTTTATGAATATTTCCTGAGTGTTTTCTAAAGACATAATTACATACAATTTTTGTTAAAAAAAAAAAAAAAAAAAAAAAAAAAGATTCTATGAATTTATTTAAAACGAAAAGTTGGATAATTGTCAGTGTTGTTATTGTTAACTGAAACTAAAACTAATTTATTTTTTAATAGAAATAAAGCTATAAAATATGTAAAATAACTAAATATTAGGTGAAATACTTTGTAAAATAGGAAATGTTAACCTTGTCAAGTCCAAGTAAAATTGTTAAGTCTAAAACTGGAATAAAAATGAAACTAAATAGAAATTAATAATATTAATAATAATGTGTTTGTTTATGTTATGTTTATATATATATATATATATATTCTAGCCTTAAAAGTGCATGTTATGGCGTAAATATATTATATGTATACATAAATACCACGGACAGTGTCAGACAAGTTGTGTGCCTAAGTTTAGAACAAAGCCCTGAGCCTATATATAAGCAATCATAATAATGATGCTCACCCTAGTATGAGCCACTAATTACAACAGAAATAAATAATTGTTCGTTTTCTTTGTGCCTTAGTCATTGATAAAGTTGAAAGCATGCAGGAGAATAGGAGAGCTCATCTGTGCATGATTTATTTTGCTAATATTTGCTGCTGTAGATTGGTGAGTCTTTTGTGTAGATGATCAAGCCCATTGTTTTCATCATTACAGAGTGGATGAGACTCTTTGTATTCATCAGATGAAGTCATATTTCTGTGTTCTCACTGCACATGTTTGTTTGTGTTGGTGTTGAGGTCGCTCCTGTCATCGAGTCTAGACACCTGTTGTGTCACATAATTTTTTTCTCTCCACTTCTCTTCTTTCAGCACTAAATATGATACAAACCCGTTCCCCAGGGACTAAGTAAACAAGTCCAAACATGTGACTCTCAGTTTGGCTCTGTTTAAGATCATCCCTCTGACCCATTAACTTCCTGTTCGCTGCTCTTCTTCAGTAACATCTCTAATGACTCGGAGTTGTCTTCTTCTCCATATGTTTGGAATTGATTCATGCTTATGGATCGTTTGAAATATTCAATGCTGCAGATCCATTCAAAAACAAGACCTTGTAATGACACAAATGCAATGGCACAAATAGCTTTTAGTTTAAACACCTGGGTGTAGTGGGGGTGGGGGTGGGGGGTAATTGAGAATGAATGGGGGAAAGTCACGTGAAAGGAGGCAATGCCTCCATCGCACTATAACTGGATATGATCGGTTATGATTGGATGTGATTGGTTTGTGCAATAAATCCCGCCTCTTTTTTTGTGTGAGCTCTCGGCCTGAATGAAGAAAATGATGGTGTTATTGACTAATTATAAAGTAAGTAAACAACTCACCCGCTAGATATCACTGCTTTGTGTCACGTCAAAATAAAACTTGAAATGGTCTAAAAACGTGATGACTGTGTCAGTTTTTAGTGAACATTTAGCTTGATGAAATGATAGGCATATCTTTCAGATATATATTTGTCTGTGACAGTGTTTACAGAGCTTTTATTACAATGACCTGAAAAAAAGTTGACTATTGAAAAGAACAGCTGAATATCAGTTCACAAATAAAAACAAATATTGGTAACATTTTACAATAAGGTGTCATTTGGTAACATGAACAAACAATGAACATTTATTAAGGTATTTATTCGTCTTTAACGTAAGTTATTAAAAAATACTGTTGTTTATTGTTAGTTAATGTTAGTTCACAGTGCATATGTAATGGTGATGTTAACAAACACAACTTTTGATTTTAATAATGCATTAGTAAATGTTGAAATTAATATTAACTAAGATTAATAAATGCTGTATACATATTGTTCATTCTTAGTTCATGTTAACTAAAGTAGTTAATTAACCTAATATTAACTAATGAAACCTTATTGTAAAGTTTACAAAATGTTGTTCAAATTGTTACTGCCTTTAGTTATTATTTTGAAATAAATGTAAAAAAAAATGCATTAAAACACTATGAAATGTATAATTAGTATTAAAAATATTAAATAAAATAAAAATATATTAATAAAATACAAAATAGAATTATACGTGTTCTCTCTTTTTTATGTAATGTTTATTTAACCAGGAAAATGTGACAACATTAAGTGTAACAGGGACGTGTGTGTGTGTATATTCCCCCCATTCATTCATTGATTCACAGAGACCAGTATCATTGATATACTCTATATATATATTATAGTTTCTTAATATTTTGGATTAATTTTGGAAAATTTTCTTTTTTAAATGTGTATAGTTTTAAAGTTAAACGGAACAGTAATACCATTAATAAAATATACTTTTTTTCTTCAAATTATAACTTTAAATATCAAGTTTAGATTTAATCTCCCATTAAAAAAAACAAAAACACGAAAGAAATAGAAACGTTAAAAATAGAAATGTTAGATAACTGTGAGTGTTGTTATTGTTAACTAAGACTATTTTATTCTTTAATAGAGATAAACGTAACACTGATAAATGAAGATAAATATAATCTGTTTATATTTATGTATCCGCTGAAGGTTTCTAGCATGTTGCAACTGTATGTAGTTGCACCCCCAAATATCTCTCTCTATATATATTCTGGTCTTAAATGGAATATTTTCTCTTATTATAGCATCCTTCAGGTAATTAAAAAAAATAAAATAATGCTTTTTCAGTCAATGTTTATCTTATTGAAAATAATGATTATTTATTTATTTATTTACCTACCATTTGGCCAATGGCAGTAGGCAGTAGGCATTTTGGTCATAGTAACATGGTAATACCATGGAATTTTGGCTATAGTAATACCATGGTATTTTGGCCATATTTTTTGGGATATGTACAAGAGTACAGTAATACCACATTTTTTGGATGTAGGCTATAGTAATACTATGGCATTTTGGACATTGTAGCATGGTAATACCATGTATTTTTTTGGGCATGTACAATGGTAAAACAGCAGTTTTGTGTAAATTGGGAACGGTAATACCATGGTATTTTGGTTATGTTATTATGTTAATACCATTGTATTTTGGTAATGGTGTCATTATTATACCATGCCATTTTGCACATGTACCATGGTACAAACTTGGTATTTTGGACACATACTGTGGTAGTTCTCATAAGTACCATGTAAATACCATTATAAATTAATTTCAATACCATGGTATATTTCAAAGTACCATAGTATTACCATATAATACTGTAGCATCATTTTATGTTCACTTCAGTGATCCCATGTGATTTGGGGTTGTGTGTGTTATCAGATGCGGAGGTTTTCCGCTGGTCTATTAATAATCAACAGGGCTCCCCGCTAGTGTCATTTTCAACCCCATCGCATCATATTCAAAGCTTCTCACGTCTGAGATCTCATTTCCACTCAAGCGCTGGTGTGTCTTCCCGGACGTGATAAAAGAAATTTCCACGTAGCGCGATTCCATGCTCTGCCGTGTTTGCTTTCATGTTCTCCAGTGAATAATACCATTTCCAATTCATTAAGCTGCACTTTTGTTTTAGAGGGTCTGCAAATTAAACAGGAAGGTGTTTTTCCTGTGCTTCTCATTCTCCGAGTTTGTTTCTCACTCTCCTTCAAAAGGACTCGATGGCTGCGTGACTTTAGCTCTGACTCTCTAATACAGAAAACTCCCACAGAGACCAAAGCCAGACGCTACTCACCATCAGTCTGCGCCTCTGATGATTCTCACTCTGTCAGTTTTACCGGCATTAATGCAAATCAATTCAATCTGATCAATGATTGCAAATGTACTTTTAAATGTACCTGGAAACCGATAAAAAATATCAATTTCTATGTGTATCAGCCAAATTTCACTTGCGTATGAAGATAAGCATTTACTATCAACATTTCTCTAGTCGTTTCAGAGAAAGAGACCCAAGTTATTTGGCTGAAGTTTAGACATTTATGTTTAAATACAATCATAAATCAAAATAAATTGTATCAGCTAGAGTACTTGGATTAGGACTTAACAAGGTGGACCCAACATTACTACAGTATCAGCTGTATGCAAAGTGACTTCTATATGGTTTTCAACCATGCATTGAAAATAGTTAAAATGTTACATTTTGCACATGGAGCTACATTGAGATCCCAGTGTTTCTGGAAATGAACTATTTATGGCCTTAAAAATGAAGATGCCAATAGAAAAGTTTGTTAAGAACCAGAATTTAAAAAGGTATTGAGATATCTTTAATACTTCTTGAGTTACAGGCTGCAAAAAAACACAGAAAATGATTTTTTTCCCCATCTTTGAACTGTCACCATTGGCATAACATGCAACAAGGGTTATTAAGGTCAACACATTTTACTAATTTGTCCAACAATCTCTGTGTAAAAAAATAAAAGAATGTTTCTAAAGTAATTTTCCCTCTCCTGTAGTTTGGCTCAAAATCTCAGGTAAAAATTGAGATTTTCCACAAAATAATAAATATTCATCTATGGCATTTAATACTTTGCCTTTCATCTCTATTTATGTTTTTCTTTCCTTAAAATAACCATTTTGTATATCCGGGTTGGCTAAAAGCATATGCTAAATGATTAAATGTAGATACAGTCATATTTGTATTTAAAGAGTCAGACTACTGGTCAAATGTAACCAGTCATCTTTGAAGTGCTTTTTGTTTTGGCGTGTTACTTTAAAAAACTCTTGTGCTCAGAGAGATAATGCAGCATGAGGTCGAGGGTTTGTATGAAGAGGCGCTCTCAACCCCATCACATGATCTCTTAACTAGTAACCCGCTCCTTTCTCAGGCTACTAATGGACTGACTTACTGACCCGTGTTTGTGTAAAGAGTGGATAGTGTGGGTATTTTTGTGTCAGGATATCTTGTATCTGTATTTAGCGAACACATGTTAAAAGAGACGAGTTACATAAGAAGGACATCACATATCACATCCAGAGATGACCTGCTAATGGGGGCGGCATGCAAGGATGAGGATCTTTTGGATTTTGAAATGCATAATGCAAATAGAATAAAGACTAAAGAGGTTAAACGCATATACTACATTTATCTAATTATCTGCATCAAAGTGAGAAGGAGATATAGTATATAATTTGTAAATGTTTTAATGCAACATTTTGAAGAAATTGAAAGTAAAGACACTTCTTCTGCAAGCTCTTAATTAATCTAACTACGAGTAATTTTTAATGTGTAGAACATATTAATGTCTTAATATATCAGATAAATTATCAGACTCACAATTTGTAAAGATGTAAATCATATTATTTAACTTTTATTGTGATTAAATGAATGTAGGAGGGAACAGTAAATCATTTCATGACTTTAGTTTAAGTGGATGTCATTTTTGTTTTGTCTCCAGGTTCTGCAGTTACTTATAACTGGTAATTTATTAAGAAATACTCAGTTGTTTCTATTTTTTACATTCTCTAGTCAAAATGTTTCAAACTAAACTTTTTGTGGCAATATCTTTTTATAATCATCATGGTTTTGTCCCTCACTTACTCTCAAGAAATAATCATCATTTTGGTAGGAAAGTAATAGCACAATTGTATGTAAAATGTATTAGCGAAGGGATTAATTATTTCTGTAATGTTTGGTCAGTCAAAAACAAAAAAACAATCCTGTTTGATGAATAATATACATAAAATCTATATCTACATTTAAAAATATATATTTTATATAAAACAAAATTTGTAATTATTCAATATATTTATTATTATAGTTATAATTAAAACATCAAAATTAATTGCATATACTGTATATATATGGTGGTATGGCGGCAGCGGGTGTGGCTGCACGTGCTAGAGGTGCTGTTTGACCTCGAACGAAATCTGAGATTTTTATTTATAAAGCAGCTGATGGGAAGGTGATAGTAGAGGGTGAGTTTTTGAACTTTTTTGTGATCAAAATGAGAACACTGTCCTATCATGAAATTATTTTGCTAGTTTCAAACAACTTCCCGTCTGAGTGGATTGAGGAGTCCAAGCGACTTTTGTTTGAAACGTGCACGACTACGATACGCTGTATCAAGCATAAAGGCCCTCAGAAGGATATTAACAACATCAAGGACTGTCTGAAGGTGCTGAATGAGTGTGGTGTAAACATTCCCAGGTTTGTATCGCACTACCTGGATGAACTTCCACTTGTCGGATTTGGTAACATGGACGCATCCGCGCTACTCAGTAGAATGGAACAGCTGAACCGGGAAGCTTCGAGTCTGTGAGAGACCTTGGAAGCTCAGGTGAGCGTGAATGAGAACTTGGGGGTGGCTATGGAGAAGCTCCGCGGATCCCCTGGCTGGACACACGGGGCGGGTGCTGGGTCAGCATCTCAAGAGAGAGAGTTGCAGGATCGGGCAGCATCTGCTCGCCAGTTACAGAGAGAGGTTCCGAGCCCTCTCCCACAGTCCCCGGCGTGGAGCACTGTTCTGAAGAAAGGGGTACACAAGCCCCATAAGCACAAATTCCGAGTATGGGCCGCCACATGTCACTTCACTTTCACTTATATTAGTGAGGCGTAGAATGAATGAATTAAATGAATTTGCCACTACTGATCATGTGCCTCTTTCTATATCTATAAATCTGGGTAATTTGCCTACTCTTTTGTCTGTGAATAACGACATGCGTGTAGAGAAAATAGACTGGTCCTACTTCTCTGAGGAGGATCTTAGAGAATACTGTGTTCAGTCTGACACATTGTTTGAGTAATATTGATTTACCAAAAGATGCAGCTGCATGCTGTGATATTAACTGTAAGAACCCGCAACATGGCATTGAGTTTTTTTCCTTGTATAATAATATTGTGGAGTCCCTTCTTGCCTCAAGCAGGTCTTTGTACAAGACCAAGGTGTGTAAAGTCAGGCCAGGTTGGAATGATCACGTTGAAGAGCTTCATGCTGAGGCTAGAAGGGCTTTCACAACTTGGGTTGAGTCAGGTAGACATAAATATGGCCCCTTATTTGAATATAAGAAACGGGCAAATGCTAATTTTAAATATGCCCTATGTTTCATTAAGAAGAATGAAAATACAATGAGGGTTGACTCACTGGCAAGGAAACTGCAAGATAGTACTTCAAATAATTTCTGGAGAGAAATCAAAACAATAAATAACTTTAAAACATCCTTGCCAATGAACATCAATGGTGTAAATGGTTCAGAGGAAATTACTCACCTGTGGCAAAAACATTATTATGAGCTGTTTAACTGTGTTAAAAGTACTTCCTTTGTGATGGGCAATATTGATAATAATGAAGATGTGACTGTTTCTCCTCAAGAAGTCTGTGATGTAGTTATGATGTTAAAAGATAATAAGGCATGTGGTATGGATAAGATATCTGCTGAACATCTAAAGTTTGCGAGTAGGAAACTCTGTCCTCTGCTTGCTATTTGTGTTACTGGGTTTTTAGTTCATGGTATTTTACCCAATTCTATCTTGTCTGTTATGTTGGTGCCTATTATTAAAGATAAAGCTGGCAAAATAAATAGCATGGACAACTATCGACCAATATCTTTGGCCAGCCTTCTATCCAAAGTCTTTGAGAGGACTTTACTAAATAAGTTGGAGCTGTTTTTCCTGACCTCTGATAACCAGTTTGGTTTTAAACCTGAACATGGCACAGATATGTGTATTTTTGCTTTAAGTGAGATTTTAGATTTGTATAACAGGCACAATTCTACAATGTTTGTGTGTTTTATTGATGCCTCTAAAGCCTTTGATCGTGTAAACCTTGAAAAATTGTTTTGCAAGTTATACAACAGAGGAGTTCCTAAATTTTTAGTAAGAATTCTGGCTTTTTGGTATGCGCATCAGTCAATGCATGTGAAATGGGGTAATACTGTGTCTGCTCCTTTCAATGTAGATAATGGAGTTAGTGTCACGAATCCGGTCCATGCACTTCCATTCGCTCACCACCAGAGATCACCCGCTCACTACTATGGACTCTTGCACCACACTACTGTTGCACTTCACCCGGACTACAGTTCCCATCATCCATTGCACTGATTACACACACACAGCTGAATGCACTGATTACACACACACAGCTGAATCCAATCAGACATGCTACATAAGTCATGGACTTCTTCTCTCTCACTGCCGAGTATTATAAGCGCATATCGCTACCCTAGTCGATAGCTACTTTACGGAGCCAGTTCCCGGTCATAGTTTGAGTTTCTAGTTGTCTAAGTCTAGTCACGTCTAGTTTCCTGATTGCCTGTTTCCTGATTATCGCTTGTCCTGGATTACCGCTCACGTCTCGCCCTGTTCGAATACTGTTTGCCCCTCGCCTGGACCATAGCCTGTGTTTCGGATTAACCCTTTGGATTACCCTGTTTGGACATTGTTCGCCGGAGATCGACCACGCCCGCTCACTGGACTACTCTTGTGTCTTGCCCTCAATATACCTGTTTGCCATTGTCTGACCCTTGCCTGTTTTGACTATGTTCTAGAATAAAGCTTTGCATATGGATCCACACACCTCTCGTCTCGTCGGCTCCGTAACAGAATACTCGGCCACACAAGGATCCAGCAGCTTCTCATGTAAATATTGGCCAGGTATGGACACTGCAAGACTGTTGTTAGCCCTCGAGCAGGGCACACGCTCGCTCGAGGACTACATTCAAGAGTATCTGGACATTGCGTATCACTCTGATTTACCGGACTGTGTTTTGATAGATTTTTTCTGTAATGGCATTAATCAACCGCTAAAATCTAAGCTTATACTTGAGGGTCCGCGTTCGTCACTACATCAGTTTGTGGATTATGCTTTATTGACTGTTGGCTCTTTGTCTACTGTGGGTGTCGCGGAGGAAGAACGTGACACCGCGTCTGTGCCTGTAATGGTGGCTGCTGAGTTTAGTCAACCACAAGCTCCGGGATATTCAAGTTTACTGATCGCTACTCCAGTGATGCAACCCGCTCGTGAAATGGCGGCTGCACCAGAGCGCGCTCGCATGATGGCGGCGACAGCGGAGCCCATTCGCAAAATGGCGGCCACACTAGAGCATGCTTACAAAATGGCGGACACAACAGCGCCCCGTTATGTCACGGCTGCCAATCATGAGTCCAGTCACGTCTCAACTGATCTTCCAGAGTCTCGCCACGCCTCAGCTGATCTGCCAGAGTCAAGTCAAGTCACAGCTGATCTTCCAGAGCCTCGTCATGCCTCAGTTGATCTGCCAGAGTCAAGTCACGTCATCGCTGATCGTCATGAGTCAAGTCAAGTCACAGCTGATCTTCATGAGTCAAGTCAAGTCACCGCTGATCTTCATGAGTCAAGTCAAGTCACAGCTGATCTTCATGAGCCATGTCAGGTCACAGCTGATCTTCATGAGTCCAGTCACATCTCAGCTGATCTCCCAGAGCCTCGTCACGTCTCCGCTGATCTTCTAGAGTCTCGCCACGTCTCAGTTGTTCGTCCAGAGTCTCGTCACGTCTCCGCTGATCTTCCAGAGTCACGCCACATCTCAGCTGTTCGTCCAGAGTCACGTCATATCACAACTGATCATCCAGAGTCACGTCACATCACAGCTGATCATCCAGAGTCACATCACATCACAGCTGATCACCCAGAGTCACATCACATCACAGCTGATCACCCAGAGTCATGTTACTTCCTGTCTGCTGCACTCAGAAGTCCGAGGTCAGTTCGTCTGTACTTCCGACTGGTATCTAGCGTGGAGGATCCACCGCTGGTGTCAGCACGCACAGCTGGTATCCCCAAACCAAATCACTCTAGTCCTTCTGCTCATGAACTCATTCCCCTGTCTGCAGCACTTCCCATATGGGGGCTTGCTTTATGGTGTATCTGGGCCACGTACACCACCGCTGATTTGCTAGAGGCAGCGGCACCGGCTACAACATCTCTAGAGGTGGCAGCTTACGCTGCGGAACCTCCCGAGGTAGCGGTGCCCGCTGCTGTGCTCCCAGAGGCCATGGTGTCCGCTGCAGTCTCTTCAGAGGTGGCGGCGCATGCTGCAGAACCTCCCGAAACGGCGGTGCTCGCTTCAGGCATCCGCTGCAGAACCTCCAGAGGTGTCAGTGGTACTCACTTATGAACTCTCGTCCTGTACTGTTCCAGCCAAGGAGGCCATTAATGAAATTCCGTCTGCTCATGTCATGGCCTATGAACTATTGTCCTGTCCTGCACTGGTCAAGGAGACCATTTCTGAATCCCCAGTCATGCCTGTCATGGTTACTGAACTCTCGTCCTTTGTCAACCCGGCCGCAGAGGCCATTGATGAACTCTCGCCTTGTCCTGAACCGGCCACGAAGGCCATCTGTGAACAATTGTCCTGTCTCAACCCAGCCGCAGAGGCTGTCTGTGAACTTTCGTCCAGCCCTGAATCGGCCACGGAGGCTGCTTATGAACTTTTCTCCTGTCCCGACCCAGCCAAGGAGGCTACCTATGAACTCTCAGTCCTGTCTGTCACAACCAAGGACGCGGTCTGCAAACTTCGTGACTGTCCTATCATGGCTATGGAGGCCGTCTATTAACTATCGTCCTGTTCTGACCCAGCCATGGAGGCTGATTGTGAACTGTCTGTCCGTCTAAATGCTGCTATTGAGTCTGATTTTGAAAACTGTTTTGCCAGTTTCTGTCAATGAGTCTGATCATGAACTTTCAGTTTATCCAGAATCTGTCCATGAATTTGTGTCTGAATTATCTGCCAGTCCCGTTTCCCTCAATGAACCTGACGTTAATTCACCTGTCTGTTTCCACCCCACTGACAATTCTGATGTCTTACTATCTGCCTGCCCAGTAATAGTTTTTGAGTTGGCTATGTGACGAATCCTGTCCATGAACTTCCATCCACTTGCCACCAGAGGTCACCCTCCCATTATATTGCCTCTCACACCACACAGACTATTGCACATCACCCTGGACTACATTTCCCATGCTCCATTGCACTAATCACAAGCTCACCTGAAACTTATCACACACAGCTGCAACCAATTACACCCACTATAAGAATCAGTCTCAAACAACCATTCACGGCTGAGTATTGTAAGCGCATATCGCTACCCTAGTCGACAGCTACTTTACAGAGCCAGTTCCCGGTCCTAGTTTGAGTTTCTAGTTGTCTAAGTCTAGTCACGTCTAGTTTCCTGATTGCCTGTTTCCTGATTATCGCTTGTCCTGGATTACCCCTCTCGTCTCCCCCTGTTCGAATACTGTTTGCCCCTCGCCTGGACCATAGCCTGTGTTTCGGATTAACCCTTTGGATTACCCTGTTTGGACATTGTTCGCCGGAGATCGACCACGCCCGCTCACTGCACTACTCTTGTGTCTTGCCCTCAATATACCTGTTTGCCATTGTCTGACCCTTGCCTGTTTTGACTATGTTCTAGAATAAAGCTTTGCATATGGATCCGCACGCCTCTCGTCTCGTCGGCTCCGTAACAGTTAGACAGGGAAGCATCTTGTCTCCCTTTCTCTTTAATGTTTATATGGACGACTTATCGAAGCTGTTAAACAGCTGTGGAACAGGTTGTATTGTTGGTAACACTATCATCAACCATTTGATGTATTCCGGATGATTTGGTGATTTTTTTTGTCCATATAGTGCAGGCCTTCAACAGTTATTGGGGGTTTGCTCTCAATATGGCTTAGATTTTCATATTAAATATAATGCAAAGAAGAGTAATATTATGATAATTAGGAGTAGGGAGGACAGGAAACTTTCATTTCCTGACTTTTCTCTGTCTGGTACTGTCCTTAATGTATGCAAGGAGGTTAAATATTTGGGATATTATATAACTGATGACTTGTCTGATGATAGGGACATTTACAGACAGTATCGTATGATGTACGCTCAAGCTAAAATGCTGATGCGCAAATTTAGTATGTGCTCAGGATTTGTTAAGACTACACTTTTTAGAGCATTCTGTACCCCTATGTACAGTATACTACCCATTTGTGGCAGTGTTATAGAAAGAGTAGCATGCAGAAACTCTGTGTAGCATATAATGATGGATTAAGGCTGTTACTTAAGGTTCCACGATGGAGCAGTGCAAGCCAAATGTTTGTCAGTGTTGGTGTGCCAACCTGCTCTGCTGTGCTGCGTAATTTGATGTACAAGTGTATGTATAGGTTATCTGACTCTGCAAACAGTATAATTTCAACACTGACGAACCCGGTACTTAGTTCAGTCAGATTTTTCTCCAGTATGTGGAACATTGGCGTTTTAGTTTATGTAAATATGTGATTTTGTGGATTTTGTCTGTCTTTTTAATAGGGGTGGGACAATATATCGATATGGCGATATATCGTTGTCCTTCTTCATGCGATACAAGAATCGATATCTGGAGCCAAATATCAATATTTTACTACAATACAATACTACAATTTACTACAATATATTACTACAATAAGGCACTCTATATAGATTTCCCTGTCCCAGCATCTAAAAAATGTGTGGAAATCGCGGCCGCGCCATTTCCACCTTCTTTCCAAAGCGCTCTGAGCAACCATGAACTGCATTCCCTATGAAGATGGGGAAGCACGAGGAACCGAAGGATAAACTGGTTTCCAGCCACTGTATTAGCTCTACTGCTCTATATATGTTTATGGAGATAAAAGGAGATGGAGATAAAAAAAACTGCCCCGGAACAGCTATCAGCATGGACTGTAGACATCGATCATGTTATTATTGCAGAGCGCATATTGAGTCCGTGAGTAGCCTAACCTCTCCGCTCGGATCGCAGGTGAATTTCCCTCACTATATGAGTGAGAGAGAGCGGCGCCGGCGCGTCCAGATTTATGTCAACAAAACTGGATGCTCTCCCTCTCTCTCAGATATTACAAGTGCGAGTTAGGGCACCGACCGGCAGAAACATCTGCACCTATGGCATGGACAACGAAACAAGAGCCGTAATGCGGCGCAGACGTGTGCTGTGTGTTTGCTTGCTTCACGTCCTGTGTACGGCCCATTGAACGTCCGGAGGACGTTTTCGCGAACGTCCGCTCGACGTCAAGGGGACCCTACACGCTGACATCCGGGGGACGTTCGCAGAGGCCATTTAGGGGACGTCCTGGGGACCTTTTTTTGTTAGCTGGGGCAGAGCGCATATCGAGTCCGTGAGTATCCTAACCTCTCCGCTCGGATCGCAGGTGAATTTCCCTCACTATATGAGTGAGAGAGAGCGGCGCCGGCGCGTCCAGATTTATGTCAACAAAACTGGATGCTCTCCCTCTCTCTCAGATATTACAAGTGCGAGTTAGGGCACCGACCGGCAGAAACATCTGCACCTATGGCATGGACAACGAAACAAGAGCCGTAATGCGGCGCAGACGTGTGCTGTGTGTTTGCTTGCCACGCCTCTACATTTGAAATAACGAACCTGAGCGCGCAAAAGACGCCATGTGAATGGCTTTTTTTCCGCCTGCATGTCATGTGCGCGGGGCTCTGTTTTTATGATGAGAGGAGAGGAAAGGTTGAGGAAGCACTCCAGGTAAATTTTGAAATGTACCAGGTTTATATATAGGCTATATATAAAGTTGATAAGCAGTTAAATGTGTTGGTTTACACACAAAGAAAAGTGC
>NW_015557379.1:2366111-2369339 GCF_001515605.1 Sinocyclocheilus anshuiensis | reverse complement strand
CATATTGAGTCCGTGAGTAGCCTAACCTCTCCGCTCGGATCGCAGGTGAATTTCCCTCACTATATGAGTGAGAGAGAGCGGCGCCGGCGCGTCCAGATTTATGTCAACAAAACTGGATGCTCTCCCTCTCTCTCAGATATTACAAGTGCGAGTTAGGGCACCGACCGGCAGAAACATCTGCACCTATGGCATGGACAACGAAACAAGAGCCGTAATGCGGCGCAGACGTGTGCTGTGTGTTTGCTTGCCACGCCTCTACATTTGAAATAACGAACCTGAGCGCGCAAAAGACGCCATGTGAATGGCTTTTTTTCCGCCTGCATGTCATGTGCGCGGGGCTCTGTTTTTATGATGAGAGGAGAGGAAAGGTTGAGGAAGCACTCCAGGTAAATTTTGAAATGTACCAGGTTTATATATAGGCTATATATAAAGTTGATAAGCAGTTAAATGTGTTGGTTTACACACAAAGAAAAGTGTAAGCTTTTAGTAATTTGGACTTGAATAAAGAGAGAAAACTTGCACTTAACCTTTTCACAGGCATTTTGTTTTCATAGTTAGATATCGTGATGTATCATTATAGAATTGTTTAGCAATATATTGATTATCGCAGAATCGTGATATTACCGTACCGTGAGTCATGTATCGTGATTCGTATCGTATCGTGAGGTACCCTGAGATTCCCACCCCTACTTTTTAACTATTAGTTGTTTTGCCCATTGTATTGTCTGTGTTTTTGGACCATGTGTGTCCATAATAATAAAGTATTATATATAGTATTTATATTATATAGTGCCGGTATATTTATATAGTATTAATTGCAAGCACCATCAAATAACTGAAATAATTGTCTTGAACTCTTTCATTTCATCTTGATCATTGTCTTTTGTGTAATTTATAATTGATATATTTTAAGTGTCCAGACAATATTTCTGAATATGCATATTAATTTTATAACAGTTAGAGTCCACATTTACACCTCTGCTTTAGCTACTCAGGTTTGCTTTTAAAATTACGGTATATTTCGGCACTAATATAATATATAAAAATGTGATATTTTGCCACTGCTAATGTTGTTGGCTTCTGTGTGATAAATTGCTTGTGCTTTTCCTTATTTGCATGCCACTTTGGATAGAAGTCTCTGCTAAATGACTAAATGTGATGTAATGAAAATGGTTAACGAAAGATGCTGTTTGATTAGGGAGAACTGTGTAAACATTGTGTTGAGGTGGAATGAGAGAGGCGGTTAAATAATAATCCTAAACCAACAGAAATTGCTTTGAGAAAAACGGCAAATGAACAGAATAGCAGAACAACATGAGAATGAAGTATAATGCAGAACACTATGAGTTTGCCTGGCCGCTCCAGTTCTGTCCCATGAGGTCCGTTTCTCCTCTGCAGAACACAGTGGCCCGTCTTAATGTGCATGTCAGCCGCGGAGCGCTTTAATACTTGTGTTTTCGGAGGGGCTTGTCAAAGCTAACCAGAGCTCTGGAGTCTTGTTAGAAACCCAATTCCTCTTCAATTTAGGGCCTCGGCTCACCAGGGCCCACCTAACCAGACTCTGTTAGACGCATTTGTTGGTGAAATTGGTTGAATTACTGAAATAAATTAACTTTTCCATGACATTGGAACACACTTTTTCACACCTCTATATATATATATATATATACACACACACACAATATATATATATATATATATATATTTAGCATATATTCAAAATATATTTTGACAAATATTTATTTAGTTAGTTATTGGATTTGATCTTAAATTCAGAGAGCAGAATTAATCTGGCATTAGAGTAGTACTGATTCCCTTATCTGGATGGCATATGAGGGAAATAAAGTTTTGTTTGACTTTACACTATTGGTCAAACATTTTACTTCTGTGGGTTTTGCATGAAACTTGATATCCTAATTGTATTATTTTGATATTTATCTGCAATGTGGGCATGTTGTGATATAGGAGATTGTGTACTGTAGTGGTAGTGTTTGTTAATATGCACAGTGGATGGCTTTGTAGTCATATTCAATTTGATGTTTATTCATGGGCTGTCATACAATATTTATATATTACATGCATATTTAAGTGACTCTGCCATGTTTATTTTATTTATATCCTATTTATATATTTATATTTATTTCATAAACCTTAGTATTAATACTTTGGTGAGCCGTCATTACAAAAATCCCCATCACCTGTATGACACTTGTGTTCTCAGGAATTCTTTTCATTTTAACGCTGATTTGAGAGATGCAATTCCCTCCAAACATTCCTTAATCACCTCACAGAACTCATTTTCTCCTTCTATTAAATGAAACTGTTTAAAGCAGCATGGCCTTGCAGAGAATGAATAAGGAAACCGTGAGGTACAGTAGGAGGCCTTGCATGTATCGGCCATTATAAGAGAATCTCCACTTTGAGAGAGAAATGTAGCTTTTTAGGACATAATAAGACTGAGAAGAAGGTCTCTCCTCTCAAAGAAAGGAATATAAATTGTGATTTTTACTGTTTCTCAGTATGTAATAGTATGTAAGGTTTTTTTTGTTGTTGTTTTTTTTTTACCAGCACTAATGGAAAAATGTATTTATTTATTTATTTATATGTTTATTATTTTATTTTATCTTTAACCATTGTATTTATTTTTGGAGAGCTTTTAAAACATTAAATGGACTTATTAGCCACTCAGTGTTGCCATGTTTTTATTTTATTTTATTTTAAAACATATGGCATCTATGGCTCAGGTATAGACTAATATTCAGTTTGAATATTTTTTTATTTTAATTTAGATTTTTTTTTTGCAAGCCATTTATGGCTCAGGTATAGACCAATATTCAGTTTGACTTTTATTTTATTTTAATAACTTTTTATTGTATATAGCATATATAAATAATATTATAAAATAAAAAAAGACATGTTTTTGCATACTGGTAATATAAGTTGACCTTCAGCTTTTATTCTCATATTTTCAGGTTTCCTTTTTAAATTTTAGTTAAAGATTTAGCGGGAAAAAAAAGGTAAATATTTAGCAATTTTATTGTCTTTTTGTTTATGCACTAAAAAAACTAAAACGAAAATAAATGAATAAACTCTCTTGGATGGAAGACAATATTTTAACATTCTAAAGAAATTCTAGCATGATCAAATAAACTAAACATATAATGGCAGTTTTTTGTTTGTTTTTTTTTAGTCAGGTAATTTGATGTATTTGAAATGAACTAATTAGTC